>NW_021822630.1:297370-323378 GCF_901001165.1 Salmo trutta
GCTCGGGACCTTCCGTTTCCGTTTAATTAAATTTTCAATTTGGTCATTTCCCTTTTGGGGGGCAGTCCCGGATTATTCCACGAGAGGGCATATGGAATCCATATTGCAATGTAACATATATCACCAATCGCGGGGTACCACGGCTTTTTCTCCTAAACGGACGATAATTCGAAGACGAAACTCGGTCTGCGTTGAGGGTTTAGGCTTGATAATGGGCAGTTGGCCCCGAACACGATTGGAGTTGAGGCCTCGAGGCTTTTCGAGTTACGGCTATTTTTCTGGGATTGAAAGTCAAACAGGAAATAGAGTGCTGATTTGACCGCTTCACATCAAACTACACTGAGGCCTACGGTGTCAGGAGAAAAGGAACCATGCATTTACCAATGTTCATTTCAGAGAAATTGTACAATGACACATTGGTGATATTCAACAACAAGAGTTTTTTTTCAAAAAAGTTACATATCCAGTTGCAGCGTGTTCAGATGAGTCCGTTAAGGCAGGTTTCGGAGCTCTGCGAGATTTCTGTGATTTTCTGTGATTTTCTGAAACAACACACACTTGTTCAACCCTCTGTAAATAAGTCAGTTCTTAACAGAAACACTTAAAACTCAATATTCTATAAGAGCCTAACATTCAGATTCCTGTGTCAACCAGAAATGCCTTAAAATGGTGTCATAGGGGCTGTTTTGAAGGGTTAAAAAGGTCAGATCTTTCCACAACTTCATATGTGTGACTAGGCAACCCTCATGAACTGTAAATCAGTCATTTATCCCATCAGATGTCAAAGAAAAGCTCTCTCAAACACACACACAGCAAGGACGGAGTGACACAGTGCGGTGCTTAAAGACACAAAGAGCCTGCAATGGCATTACCATTATCTCTAGGCTGAGACGAGTTCAATGAGACGCCCCGCTTGACCGTAGCTTGCTCGGTATGAGCGCAGCGACCGTGAGAAAACTAGGCCCAAAATGATGCCTGCACCAATATGTCAAGTGCTTATGGGTGACAGTGAGAGAACCATTAGGGTTAGAAGCACAATTCAACCTCAGGAGCGTTCCTGAGGTCTTCCCGATCTGTGCAAGCCTAACCTTGACCCTGTGGCATTAACCCTTCACAGTGAAAAGAAGGTGTTTAGATCAAACTGTGTGCAATGACTTCTCTCCCCATAGGAATACATTGACAATTCTCCTAAATTCAACCTGAAGTCTATGTGGGTTATGAATGCCTTATGAACCTGTCTTCTATAACAATCCATCAGGCTACTGTGAGGTCTACCTGTGTCGATTCTAAGGTTCCTGGAGCAACCGGAAAATGTTAAAATCACCCTAGAGCTATTGTCATATAAGCAACATGCAGATTGTGAAAATCACGCAACTCAACCATCTGTTATTCAGTCAATTCTTAAGGTAGAGACTTCATATTCAGGATTCTGTTTATGTCTAACCCAAAGACAACGTGTGTGGAGCAAGAGCTTCCTGTGACAACCGGAAGTGGTTAAAAACAGCCAAGAGCTATTGTCATATAACCTGCAGATAGTGAAAATCACGCAACTCAAACCTGTGTCATTCAGTCAATTCTTAAGGTAGAGACTTCATATTCAGGATTCTGTATATGCCTACCCCAAAGACAACGTGTGTCTATTCTTTTTGCAAAAAAAACAAAAACACACACACACAATTTGGCCATAGGGACATAGTGTGGGGCTTAGAGTCTTATACCGCCTTCAATAGTTACTTTCGTTCAAACGATTCAAGAACCGTCAGACCTAGAGCTCCGAAATTTTAGAAACCTGTTCTAGAGCTCAAGTTGATAGTGCACGGTGATTTATGGGGCTCTAGAAGGTTCTCAGACCGAGAAACCGCCTCGTGCATTTGCAATATGTTCAATTCATTTTGAATATCACGGACATGGCGACATGTAGAAATGTCCCAGAGTCGCAAGACTAGGTGCATTGAAACCGCCTCGGCCCATAGAGACGGACCCCAATGTTTCTGTCCGATAGCTCATTCAGGGACCCCGTAGTAACGCCCTGAAAAAGTGGATTTTCAGCACCAATTAAGGCCATTGCTCGGGCACCGAATGACCTATCAAGCCGAAACTTGGGATTCGGGGTCGCCTCACATAGGCCTACACATAATGTCAGAGCTGGACCCGCAGCTATAACGTAACTATGTGTTTTATGTTTTTTTTATGGTTAAAATTGAAAGCACTGTGAATTATGGGCCTTCTCTGACATATGTGATAGTTGGCTTCTATACGAGTTGGAAAAAGTGGATTTGGTGTCAGATGGTATCAGTTTGGTGTCAAAATGACATCTAATTGACTGATGGATGCTGACTGCTGGGTGACGAGCAATGGAGAGGAACCACAGTCACTGCCCGGCCATCCCGAGTTCATTGAGCCAGTCAATAATGCATTTCTGCAGTATTTTTGAGCATGCCTAAATTCGTGATGCTAAATGCCCATTGAATCATATTGCAAACGTAACGCGCAATATTGCAAATGTAACGCGCATTTGCAATATGATTCAACAGCAAAAAATATCACCAAAGTTGACATGATGAAATCAACACAACGAGCGATGGAGAGGAACCACAGTCACTGCACGGCCATCCCGAGATCATCGGGCATGTCAATTATGCATTCTGAGCATGTCAAATTCGTTAAAAATGTTAAAAGCAACAGAGTCCCACTTCTTCCTCATCATACATGACAAGTAGACCATCTGCGTTGATTCATGGCTTAACATAGGGATATATATCATTTGGGCAGTATAAATGCCATTTGGACCATGGTTCACTGACTTTTGGGTTTGGAAACCGACTTCCTATGATTGTACATGGCAAACGGACAAACATACTGATTTGGCACATTCAATACTTTCATACATGTATAATTGACAAAAAAAGAATTGGACATTTCATTTGCACATTTCTAATTTGCCAAATGCCATCATTTGGCAAAAAATATAAATATGTAACTTTTGACTTCCTATGAAATCATATTCCAAATGCACAAATCATATGCCTTATGCACAAGCAAATATGTCATTTTTGACTTCCTATGAAATCATATTCCAAATGCACAAAACATAACATATGCAGAAGCAAAAACAACCCCAAAAATTATGTCAATAAAATATGTCAAAAGTATGTCCATACAGCTCTTATACATGTGTAATTGACATAAAAATTGAAAGATTTTCGAAAAACGGTCCAGAAACCACTTTTAAAGGGTTGAAAAGTTTTCAAAAAATATGTCATTTTTTCAAAATTTGACTCTTGGGACTTGAATTGTGTTACATTTGCAATATGAAAATTCACTGCGGAGAGCTCTAGCTATCTATTGGATATTTGCTGTGATTTGGCACATGCAATACTTTCACAATTGACAAAAAAAAGCATTGGATATGTCATTTTGAAAAAAAAATGAAAAAAAAATGTCACTTGTTTCCTATGAAATCATATTCAAAATGCACAAAACATATACCTTGTGCACAAGCAAAAGCAACCCAAAAAACGACGTCAATAAAAAACGTCAGAAGCATGTTCATACAGCTCTTATACATGTGTAATTGACATAACAATCAAAAAAAATTCGAAAAACGGTCCAGAAACCACTTTTTTATAAGGTGATAAGTTTTCAAAAAAAAAATCATTTTATCAAAATCTGAGACTTGGGTAAAAATTGGGTATCATTTGCTGTATGAAAATACAAGGTGGAGCGCGCTCGCCATCTAAAGGAAATTTGGGGTGATACAATTGGCAATTGCCATCGGAAAAAAGCCATATCATTGGCCCGGACATGGGCCGCTTTGGGTGGTTTTTGCAATCGTGTGTATGATTCGTGCTGTGCCAATATGTTCCCATGTTATTTTGTCCAAATCAGGGGGGTATTCCCTTACATCGAGTTTGAACAATACAGCAAAAATGGTACTTACAGAGTGACTCAAACATGATTTAGACCTTGTTTATGAAAAACTGTTTATTTCTGTATTTCATGATTGCAACTTGCTGAAAAGTGTCAACAATGTTCCTTTCATCGAGTTTAAACAGTACAGCAAAATGTTACTTACAGAGTGCATCAAACATGATTTAGACCTTGTTTATGAAAAACTGTTTATTTCTGTATTTCATGATTGCAACTTGCTGAAAAGTGTCAGCAATGGTCCTTTCATCGAGTTTAAACAGTTCAGCAAAATGGTACTTACAGAGTGACTCAAACATGATTTAGATCTTGTTTATGAAAAACTGTTTATTTCTGTGTTTCATGATTGCAACTTGCTGAAAAGTGTCAACAATGTTCCTTTCATCGAGTTTAAACAGTTCAGCAAAATGGTACTTACAGAGTGACTCAAACATGATTTAGACCTTGTTTATGAAAAACTGTTTATTTCTGTATTACAGGATTGCAACTTGCTGAAAAGTGTCAACCGTGTTCCTATCATCTGGATTAAGCAGTACACCAAAAATGGTACTTACAGAGTGCATCAAACATGATTTAGACCTTGTTGATGAAAAATTGTTTATTTCTGTATTTCATGATTGCAACTTGCTGAAAAGTGTCAGCAATGTTCCTTTCATCGAGTTTAAACAGTACAGCAAAATGGTACTTACAGAATGACTCAAACATGATTTAGACCTTGTTTATGAAAAACTGTTTATTTCTGTATTTCATGATTGCAACTTGCTGAAAAGTGTCAACAGTGTTCCTATCGTCTGGATTAAGCAGTACAGCAAAAATGGTACTTACAGAGTGACTCAAATATGATTTAGACCTTGTTCATGAAAACTGTTTATTTCTGTATTACATGATTGCAACTGGCTGAAAAGTGTCAACAGTGTTCCTATCATCTGGATTAAGCAGTACACCAAAAATGGTACTTACAGAGTGCATCAAACATGATTTAGACCTTGTTGATGAAAAATTGTTTATTTCTGTATTTCATGATTGCAACTTGCTGAAAAGTGTCAGCAATGTTCCTTTCATCGAGTTTAAACAGTACAGCAAAATGGTACTTACAGAATGACTCAAACATGATTTAGACCTTGTTTATGAAAAACTGTTTATTTCTGTATTACATGATTGCAACTTGCTGAAAAGTGTCAACAGTGTTCCTTTCGTCTGGATTAAGCAGTACAGCAAAAATGGTACTTACAGAGTGACTCAAACATGATTTAGACCTTGTTTATGAAAAACTGTTTATTTCTGTGTTTCATGATTGCAACTTGCTGAAAAGTGTCAACAATGTTCCTTTCATCGAGTTTAAACAGCACAGCAAAATGGTACTTACAGAGTGACTCAAACATGATTTAGACCTTCTTTATGAAAAACTGTTTATTTCTGTATTACACGATTGCAACTTGCTGAAAAGTGTCGACAGTGTTCCTATCGTCTTGATTAAGCAGCACACCAAAAATGGTACTTACAGAGTGCATCAAACATGATTTAGACCTTGTTTATGAAAATCTGTTTATTTCTGTATTACACGATTGCAACTTGCTGAAAAGTGTCAACAGTGTTCCTATCGTCTTGATTAACCTGTTAGGGTATAGGGGGCAGTATTTTCACGGCTGGATAAAAAAATGTACCCGATTTAATCTGGTTACTAATCCTACCCAGTAACTACAATATGCATATACTTATTATATATGGATAGAAAACACCCTAAAGTTTCAAAAACTGTTTGAATGGTGTCTGTGAGTATAACAGAACTCATTTGGCAGGCAAAACCCTGAGACAGATTCTGACAGGAAGTGGATACCTGATGTGTTGAATTGACTTTAAGCCTATACCATTGAAAAACAAAGGGGCTGAGGAATATTTTGGCACTTCCTATTGCTTCCACAAGATGTCCCCAGCCTTTACAAAGTGTTTTGAGTCTTCTACAGTGAGATCTGACTGAAGAAGAGCCTTGGAACGTGATGGCCCATTAGACACCTGGCGCGCGAGTTGATGGTGGGTACTCTCATTCCGAAACGCTTTAAAAGAGAACCCAATGGTCCGCCTTGAATTTTATTCATGTTCTGGTTAAAAAAGGCCCTAATGATTTATGCGATACAACGTTTGACATGTTTGAACGAACGTAAATATATTTTTTCCGTTCTTGAAGTGAAGTGAAGTCCGGCTGGCTTAGATCATGTGCTACAACACGGAGGTTTTTGGACATAAATGATGAGCTTTTTTGAACAAAACTACATTCGTTATGGACCTGGGATTCTTTGGAAGTGACATCTGATGAAGAGAATCAAAGGTAATGGATTATTTACATAGTATTTTCGATTTTAGATCTCTCCAACATGGCGGTTAGGCTGTATCGCAATGCGTATTTTTCTGGCGCAGTGCTCAGATTATTGCAAAGTGTGATCTCCCAGTAAGGTTAATTTTAAATCTGGCAAGTCCATTGCGTTCAAGAGATGTAAATCTATAATTCTTTGAATGACAATATAATATTTTACCAATGTTTTCTAATATTAATTAATTATTTTGTTGTCATGACTTGACTGCAGGTATTGGACGGAAACGATTTCCTGAACATCAACGCCATAGTAAAACGCTGTTTTTAGATATAAATATGAACTTGATAGAACTAAAAATGCATGCATTGTCTAACATAATGTCCTAGGAGTGTCATCTGATGGAGATTGTAAAAGGTTAGTGCATAATTTTAGCTGATTTTATGGTTTTGGTGACGCCTGTTTTTGAATCGACAATACACTACAAACAGCTATTGTCAATGTACTCTCCTAACATAACCTAACTTTATGCTTTCCCCGTAAAACGTTTTTGAAATCGGAAAACGTGGTTAGATTAAGGAGATGTTTATCTTTCAAAGGCTGTAAGTTAGTTGTATGTTTGAGAAATTTGAATTTTGACATTTATTTGGTTTCAAATTTGCCGCTCTTGAAATGCACCTGCTGTTTATAGGGTGCGCCACGGGTGGCACGCTAACGTTCCACATAGCCCCAAGAAGTTAAGCAGTACACCAAAAATGGTACTTACAGAGTTCATCAAACATGATTTAGACCTTGATGATGAAAAACTGTTTATTTCTGTATTTCATGATTGCAACTTGCTGAAAAGTATCAACAATGTTCCTTTCATCGAGTTTAAACAGTACAGCAAAATGGTACTTACATAGTGACTCAAACATGATTTAGACCTTGTTCATGAAAACAGTTTATTTCTGTATTACATGATGGCAACTGGCTGAAAATTGTCAACAGTGTTCCTATCGTCTTGATTAAGCAGTACAGCAAAAATGGTACTTACAGAGTGCATCAAACATGATTTAGACCTTGTTTGTGAAAAATGGTTTATTTCTGTATTTCATGATTGCAACTTGCTGAAAAGTGTCAACAGTGTTCCTATCATCGAGTTTAAACAGTACAGCAAAATGGTACTTATAGACTCAAACATGACTTAACCTTGTTTTTGAAAAACTGTTTATTTCTGTATTACATGATTGCAACTTGCTGAAAAGTGTCAACAGTGTTCCTATCATCCTGATTAAGCAGTACAGCAAAAATGGTACTTACAGAGTGCATCAAACATGATTTAGACCTTGTTTGTGAAAAACGGTTTATTTCTGTATTTCATGATTGCAACTTGTTGAAAAGTGTCAACAATGTTCCTTACATCGAGTTTAAACAGAAAAGCAAAATGGTACTTACAGACTCAAACATGACTTAACCTTGTTTTTGAAAAACTGTTTATTTCTATATTACATGATTGCAACTTGCTGAAAAGTGTCAACAGTGTTCCTATCATCCTGATTAAGCAGTACAGCAAAAATGGTACTTACAGAGTGCATCAAACATGATTTAGACCTTGTTTGTGAAAAACGGTTTATTTCTGTATTTCATGATTGCAACTTGTTGAAAAGTGTCAGCAATGTTCCTTTCATCGAGTTTAAACAGTACAGCAAAATGGTACTTACAGACTCAAACCTGACTTAGACCTTGTTTTTGAACAACTGTTGATTTCTGTATTACATGATTGCAACTTGCTGAAAAGTGTCAACAGTGTTCCTATCATCCTGATTAAGCAGTACAGCAAAAATGGTACTTACAGAGTGCATCAAACATGATTTGTTTGTGAAAAACGGTTTATTTCTGTATTTCATGATTGCAACTTGCTGAAAAGTGTCAACAATGTTCCTTTCATCGAGTTTAAACAGTAAAGCAAAATGGTACTTACAGACTCAAACATGACTTAACCTTGTTTTTGAAAAACTGTTTATTTCTATATTACATGATTGCAACTTGCTGAAAAGTGTCAACAGTGTTCCTATCATCCTGATTAAGCAGTACAGCAAAAATGGTACTTACAGAGTGCATCAAACATGATTTAGACCTTGTTTGTGAAAAACGGTTTATTTCTGTATTTCATGATTGCAACTTGTTGAAAAGTGTCAACAATGTTCCTTTCATCGAGTTTAAACAGTACAGCAAAATGGTACTTACAGACTCAAACATGACTTAGACCTTGTTTTTGAAAAACTGTTTATTTCTGTATTACATGATTGCAACTTGCTGAAAAGTGTCAACAGTGTTCCTATCATCCTGATTAAGCAGTACAGCAAAAATGGTACTTACAGAGTGCATCAAACATGATTTGTTTGTGAAAAACGGTTTATTTCTGTATTTCATGATTGCAACTTGCTGAAAAGTGTCAACAATGTTCCTTTCACCGAGTTTAAACAGTAAAGCAAAATGGTACTTACAGACTCAAACATGACTTAACCTTGTTTTTGAAAAACTGTTTATTTCTTTCTGTATTACATGATTGCAACTTGCTGACAAATGTCAACAGTGTTCCTATCATCCTGATTAAGCAGTACAGCAAAAATGGTACTTACGGAGTGCATCAAACATGATTTAGACCTTGTTTGTGAAAAACGGTTTATTTCTGTATTTCATGATTGCAAGTTGCATGATTGCATGATTGCAACTTGCTGAAAAGTGTCAACACTGTTCCTATCATCGAGTTTAAACAGTACAGCAAAATGGTACTTATAGACTCAAACATGACCTTGTTTTTGAAAAACAGTTTATTTCTGTATTACATGATTGCAACTTGCTGAAAAGTCTCAACAGTGTTCCTATCACCCTGATTAAGCAGTACAGCCAAAATGGTACTTACAGAGTGCATCAAACATGATTTAGACCTTGTTTGTGAAAAACGGTTTATTTCTGTATTTCATGATTGCAACTTGTTGAAAAGTGTCAACAATGTTCCTTTCATCGAGTTTAAACAGTACCGCAAAATGGTACTTACAGACTCAAACATGACTTAGACCTTGTTTTTGAAAAACAGTTTATTTCTGTATTACATGATTGCAACTTGCTGAAAAGTGTCAACAGTGTTCCTATCATCCTGATTAACCTCTCTAGTACATGTGGGACGAACTCGTCCCACCTACGTAACAGCCACTGAAATCCAGTGGCGCGATTTTTGAATCGTTAGAAATACTATTACTTCAATTTCTCAAACATATGACTATTTTACAGCTATTTAAAGACAAGAATCTCGTTAATCTAACCCCACTGTCCGATTTCAAAAAGGCTTTACAACGAAAGCAAAACATTAGATTATGTCAGCAGAGTGCCCAGCCAGAAATAATCAGACACCCATTTTTCAAGCTAGCATATCATGTCACATAAACCCAAACCACAGCTAAATGCAGCACTAACATTTTATGATCTTCATCAGATGACACACCTAGGACATTGTGTTATACAATACATGCATGTCTGTTCAATCAAGTTCATATTTATATCAAAAAACAGCTTTTTACATTAGCATGTGACGTTCAGAAAAAGCATAACCCCCGCAAACTTCCGGGGAATTTACTAACAGTTTGATAAATTACTCATGATAAACGTTCACAAAAAGCATAACAATTATTTTAAGAATTATAGATACATTACTCCTCTATGCACTCGATATGTCCGATTTTAAAATAGCTTTTCGGATGAAGCACATTTTGCAATAATCTAAGTACATAGCCCGGCATCACAGGGCTAGCTATTTAGACACCCACCCAGGTCAGCCTCCACCAAAATCACATTTCCTATAAGAAAATTATTCTTACCTTGCTTGTTCTTCGTCAGAATACACTGCCAGGACTTCTACTTCAATAACAAATGTTGGTTTGGTCCCAAATAATCCATCGTTATATCCAAACAGCGACATTTTGTTCGTGAGTTCTAGACACTATCAGAATGCAACATCACGGTCTCACGCATGGCGCATTGGCGTGACAAAAAATGTCTAAATATTCCATTACCGTACTTCGAAGCATGTCAACCGCTGTTTAAAACCAATTTTTATGCCATTTATCTCGTAGAAAAGTGATAATATTCCGACCGGGAATATGCATTGGGCCTAAACAGCCGAATAAAATTTCTCCTCAGGAGCGAATCGTGCACGCGCCTCATTCAAAGGTCCTCTGAGCCGCCACTTGCCAAAGGCGATAATGTGTTTCAGCCTGAGGCTGCCTCGTCAACCTTCAGGTATTTCCCGGGTTCTGAGAGCCTATCGGAGCCCTGGGAATTGTCACGTTACAGCTAAGATCCTTACTTTTCAATAAACAGATGCAAGACGCACGACTCCTTGTCAGACAGGGTACTTCCTGCTTGAAACCTTGTCAGGTTTTTGCCTGCCATAGGAGTTCTGTTATACTCACAGACACCATTCAAACAGTTTTAGAAAATTCAGAGTGTTTTCTATCCAAACCGGAACAATAATATGCATATTCTAGCTTCTGAGTTGGTGTAGGAGGCAGTTAAAAATGGGCACATATTTTTCCAAAATTCTCAATACTGCCCCCTATCCCAAACAGGTTAAGCAGTACAGCAAAAATGGTACTTACAGAGTGCATCAAACATGATTTGTTTGTGAAAAACGGTTTATTTCTGTATTTCATGATTGCAACTTGCTGAAAAGTGTCAACAATGTTCCTTTCATCGAGTTTAAACAGTAAAGCAAAATGGTACTTACAGACTCAAACATGACTTAACCTTGTTTTTGAAAAACTATTTATTTCTATATTACATTTACATTTACATTTAAGTCATTTAGCAGACGCTCTTATCCAGAGCGACTTACAAATATGTGCATTCACCTTATGATATCCAGTGGAACCACCACTTTACAATAGTGCATCTAAATCTTTTAAGGGGGGGGGGTTAGAAGGATTACTTTATCCTATCCCAGGTATTCCTTAAAGAGGTGGGGTTTCAGGTGTCTCCGGAAGGTGGTGATTGACTCCGCTGTCCTGGCGTCATGAGGGAGCTTGTTCCACCATTGGGGTGCCAGAGCAGCGAACAGTTTGGACTGGGCTGAGCGGGAACCATGCTTCCTCAGAGGTAGGGGGGCCAGCAGGCCAGAGGTGGATGAACGCAGTGCCCTTGTTTGGGTGTAGGGCCTGATCAGAGCCTGAAGGTATGGAGGTGCCATTCCCCTCACAGCTCCGTAGGCAAGCACCATGGTCTTGTAGCGGATGCGAGCTTCAACTGGAAGCCAGTGGAGAGAGCGGAGGAGCGGGGTGACGTGAGAGAACTTGGGAAGGTTGAACACCAGACGGGCTGCGGCGTTCTGGATGAGTTGAGGGGTTTAATGGCACAGGCAGGGAGCCCAGCCAACAGCGAGTTACAGTAATCCAGACGGGAGATGACAAGTGCCTGGATTAGGACCTGCGTCGCTTCCTGTGTGAGGCAGGGTCGTACTCTGCGAATGTTGTAGAGCATGAACCTACAGGATCGGGTCACCGCCTTGATGTTAGTGGAGAACGACAGGGTGTTGTCCAGGATCACGCCAAGGTTCTTAGCACTCTGAGAGGACACAAGGGAGTTGTCAACCGTGATGGCGAGATCATGGAACGGGCAGTCCTTCCCCGGGAGGAAGAGCAGCTCCGTCTTGCCGAGGTTCAGCTTGAGGTGGTGATCCGTCATCCACACTGATATGTCTGCCAGACATGCAGAGATGCGATTTGCCGCCTGGTTATCAGAAGGGGGAAAGGAGAAGATTAATTGTGTGTCGTCTGCATAGCAATGATAGGAGAGACCATGTGAGGATATGACAGAGCCAAGTGACTTGGTGTATAGCGAGAATAGGAGAGGCCCTAGAACAGAGCCCTGGGGGACACCAGTGGTGAGAGCGCGTGGTGCGGAGACAGATTCTCGCCACGCCACCTGGTAGGAGCGACCTGTCAGGACGCAATCCAAGCGTGGGCCGCGCCGGAGATGCCCAACTCGGAGAGGGTGGAGAGGAGGATCTGATGGTTCACAGTATCAAAGGCAGCAGATAGGTCTAGAAGGATGAGAGCAGAGGAGAGAGAGTTAGCTTTAGCAGTGCGGAGAGCCTCCGTGACACAGAGAAGAGCAGTCTCAGTTGAATGCCCAGTCTTGAAACCTGACTGATTAGGATCAAGAAGGTCATTCTGAGAGAGATAGCAGGAGAGCTGGCCAAGGACGGCACGTTCAAGAGTTTTGGAGAGAAAAGAAAGAAGGGATACTGGTCTGTAGTTGTTGACATGGGAGGGATCGAGTGTAGGTTTTTTCAGAAGGGGTGCAACTCTCGCTCTCTTGAAGACGGAAGGGACGTAGCCAGCGGTCAAGGATGAGTTGATGAGCGAGGTGAGGTAGGGGAGAAGGTCTCCGGAAATGGTCTGGAGAAGAGAGGAGGGGATAGGGTCAAGTGGGCAGGTTGTTGGGCGGCCGGCCGTCACAAGACGTGAGATTTCATCTGTAGAGAGAGGGGAGAAAGAGGTCAAAGCACAGGGTAGGGCAGTGTGAGCAGGACCAGCGGTGTCGTTTGACTTAGCAAACGAGGATCGGATATCGTCAACCTTCTTTTCAAAGTGGTTGACGAAGTCATCCGCACAGAGGGAGGAGGGGGGAGGGGGAGGAGGATTCAGGAAGGAGGAGAAGGTAGCAAAGAGCTGCCTAGGGTTAGAGGCAGATGCTTGGAATTTAGAGTGGTAGAAAGTGGCTTTAGCAGCAGAGACAGAAGAGGAGAATGTAGAGAGGAGGGAGTGAAAGGATGCCAGGTCCGCAGGGAGGCGAGTTTTCCTCCATTTCCGCTCGGCTGCATCACAAATATCATTTTTTTCACTTAGGATACAGGAATCTGAGGTAATTTGCTTAGGAAGAGAAACAGCAGAATTCCCCCGTTTCAGTGAATTAACGGTTTTCCAGAATTTTGCAGGATCTCCTGCAGAATCTGTCATAGCATTAAGGAAGTAATTTGATTTTGCCTTTTTGACAGCTGCAGTACATTTATTTCTCAATTGCCTAAAAAACAGCCAATCAGCTGGAGTACCTGTTTTCCTCGCCAAGGCCCAGGCCCGATTCTTTTGCAGGAAAAGACCTGACAATTCAGGAGAGAACCAAGAACTGGTTCGGTTTCTTACTCTGTGTTTCTTAAGTTTATCAGACATAGAGGTAACAATAGAAGAGAAAAAAGCAAGGGCTAAAACCGGGTCCAGAAAGCAGCAAGTGGATAAAACTCAGAGTTATATAAGTCAAGGGTAAATGCTTGCTGTGAGAAATGTTTATAATTTCTCTTAGAGATTATACAGGGATCAGAGTGTTTCAGCCTGGTATTTCTAATACAAGCAATAGGGCAGTGGTCACTGATATCATTTGCAAAAACCCCACTGGCTGTGTATTTATGGGAGGTATTTGTTAGAATAATGTCTAGTAGAGTAGATTTTACTGGGTTCTTAAAGTTGGGACGGGTTGGTTTAGTTATCAGCTGAGTTAGATTTAGCTCAGTACAAATGTCTTTTAATTTATCGGATACTGGTGAAAGCCAATCCAGGTTAAAATCTCCCAAAATCAGTAATTCAGAGTTTGCATAATTAGACAGTATATCAGATAATTTGCATAGAGTACAAGGAGGAGCTGAGGGGGGGCGATATACCCCTCCTAGAGTTAAACGAGCATTATTACCAAGTACCAAATTTAAAACTATACATTCATATTGCTTTGGGACAGAGGTTGATATGTACACAGAAACATTTAGGCAGCATTTTACATAAATCGCGATACCACCACCTCTACCAACTCTGTCAGCTCTATAAATATTGTACCCAATCAACTGAACATCTGAATAAGGCACAGAATCACACAGCCACGATTCAGATACAACCAATACGTCAACATTTGATTGTGAGACCAAAATTTCAATAAAGTCCAACTTTTGTATCAGGCTTCTAGCATTCAAATGAATTATTCCAATGCCATTGCTACAGGAATTCATATCAGATGGAGTATCCAAGGTAGCACCTGAAGCTGCACTGGATGAGCAATAAACCATTTTCGAGCTATTGACAGAGCTCAATTTTATGGGGACAAGATTACTACTAACAATACCTCTCTGCATGTGAGTAGTATTCGCAATACGGTGATTGGACAATAATCTAGGAATTGCAGAAAGGTTGTTAACTGTAGTTTGTTCCATATTTGTAATTGAGGGACTAATTAATGAGACTGGGAGAGGAGCATTGAACGTAGTCTGATAGGGGAGCGTACAATCCCAAAAGTCAACCCCCGAAAATACACAACGTCAGGTATCAAAGGCTCTACATGAGGCAAGAGTAAGAGACAGGTTGGTGGAGAGGATGCTGGAGCCATACCTGTTAGATGTAAATTGTCCCGAAGAAATAGACCTGGTCGGTCTGTAAAAGCTGCAAAGTTATCCACAAATGGAATTCCCATCGTGCAGCAGTATCCCTTAAGCCAGGTGTGTAATTGGCGTATACGACTAAAAACCATATCCGTGTAGCGTGGGGATGGAAATGGCCCGGAAACAACGCACTGCTTCCCAGATTCCAGCAGCGTATTTATCAATGTTTTAAAATCGTCTCTCAATTTCTCTGACTGTTGGAGTTTAATGTCATTAGACCCAACATGGACAATGACAGTTGAAGCGGCGGAGTGCTTGCTAATAAGTAGCGGTAGCATGGAATTTAGGTCAGGGATCCTAGCGCCAGGGTAGCAGAAGGTCTCAGCTTTCCGGATGGAAACGTTTCGGACCATGGATGAACCCACCACGAGAACGGAAGGACTACAGATGGGTTTACTGGGTAAATGACAGGGACTCTCCCGGGTGATCTGCCTCCTAGCAGGTTGAGGGGGCTAGCAGCTGAGTCTGACGACCTAGCGGCGGGCAAGGAGCGCAGATGAGTATGCTTGGGCACTTCCACCTGAGAGTGAGACGGCAGCAGTAGAGATGTAGCGGAGGGACCCTGTACAGTATGATTGGAATGCACTTCCAGGTCTTCCAGGACCTCGAATATTCTCCCCAATTGTAGCATCTCCGAAACATTTGATGGATTCCGTTTCCTGGAGTGCTTTACTCCCCGGACAGCAATCCAGGCATCCTGAACTTTTCAGCAAGATGCAATCATGTAATACAGAAATGAACCGTTTTTCAAAAACAAGGTCTTAAGTCATGTTTGAGTCTGTAAGTACCATTTTGCTTTACTGTTTAAACTCGATGAAAGAAACATTGTTGACACTTTTCAGCATTGCAATCAGGAAATACTGAAAAAACAGTTTTTCACAAACAAGGTCTAAATCATGTTTGATGCACTCTGTATGTACCATTTTTGCTGTACTGCTTAATCAGGATGATATGAACACTTGTTGACACTTTTCAGCAAGTTGCAATCATGTAATACAGAAATAAACAGTTTTTCAAAAACAAGGTCTAAGTCATGTTTGAGTCTGTAAGTATCATTTTGCTTTACTGTTTAAACTCGATGAAAGGAACACTGTTGACACTTTTAAGCAAGTTGCAATCATGTAATACAGAAATAAACAGTTTTTCAAAAACAAGGTCTAAGTCATGTTTGAGTCTGTAAGTACCATTTTGCTTTACTGTTTAAACTCGATGAAAGGAACACTTGTTGACACTTTTCAGCAAGTTGCAATCATGTAATACAGAAATAAACAGTTTTTCAAAAACAAGGTCTTAAGTCATGTTTGAGTCTGTAAGTACCATTTTGCTTTACTGTTTAAACTCGATGAAAGAAACATTGTTGACACTCTTCAGCATTGCAATCATGAAATACTGAAATAAACAGTTTTTCACAAACAAGGTCTAAATCATGTTTGATGCACTCTGTAAGTACCATTTTTGCTGTACTGCTTAATCAGGATGATAGGAACACTGTTGACACTTTTCAGCAAGTTGCAATCATGTAATACAGAAATAAACAGTTTTTCAAAAACAAGGTCTTAAGTCATGTTTGAGTCTGTAAGTACCATTTTGCTTTACTGTTTAAACTCGATGAAAGAAACATTGTTGACACTTTTCAGCATTGCAATCAGGAAATACTGAAATAAACAGTTTTTCACAAACAAGGTCTAAATCATGTTTGATGCACTCTGTAAGTACCATTTTTGCTGTACTGCTTAATCAGGATGATAGGAACACTTGTTGACACTTTTCAGCAAGTTGCAATCATGTAATACAGAAATAAACAGTTTTTCAAAAACAAGGTCTAAGTCATGTTTGAGTCTGTAAGTACCATTTTGCTTTACTGTTTAAACTCGATGAAAGGAACACTGTTGACACTTTTCAGCAAGTTGCAATCATGTAGTACAGAAATAAACAGTTTTTCAAAAACAAGGTTAAGTCATGTTTGAGTCTGTAAGTACCATTTTGATTTACTGTTTAAACTCGATGAAAGGAACATTGTTGACACTATTCAGCAAGTTGCAATCAGGAAATACAGAAATAAACCGTTTTTCACAAACAAGGTCTAAATCATGTTTGATGCACTCTGTAAATACCATTTTTGCTGTACTGCTTAATGAGGATGATAGGAACACTGTTGACACTTTTCAGCAAGTTGCAATCATGTAATACAGAAATAAACAGTTTTTCAAAAACAAGGTCTTAAGTCATGTTTGAGTCTGTAAGTACCATTTTGCTTTACTGTTTAAACTCGATGAAAGAAACATTGTTGACACTTTTCAGCATTGCAATCAGGAAATACAGAAATAAACAGTTTTTCACAAACAAGGTCTAAATCATGTTTGATGCACTCTGTAAGTACCATTTTTGCTGTACTGCTTAATCAGGATGATAGGAACACTTGTTGACACTTTTCAGCAAGTTGCAATCATGTAATACAGAAATAAACAGTTTTTCAAAAACAAGGTCTAAGTCATGTTTGAGTCTGTAAGTACCATTTTGCTGTACTGTTTAAACTCGATGAAAGGAACACTGTTGACACTTTTCAGCAAGTTGCAATCATGTAATACAGAAATAAACAGTTTTTCAAAAACAAGGTCTAAGTCATGTTTGAGTCTGTAAGTACCATTTTGCTTTACTGTTTAAACTCGATGAAAGAAACATTGTTGACACTTTTCAGCATTGCAATCAGGAAATACTGAAATAAACAGTTTTTCACAAACAAGGTCTAAATCATGTTTGATGCACTCTGTAAGTACCATTTTTGCTGTACTGCTTAATCAGGATGATAGGAACACTTGTTGACACTTTTCAGCAAGTTGCAATCATGTAATACCGAAATAAACAGTTTTTCAAAAACAAGGTTAAGTCATGTTTGAGTCTGTAAGTACCATTTTGCTTTACTGTTTAAACTCGATGAAAGGAACATTGTTGACACTTTTCAGCAAGTTGCAATCATGAAATACAGAAATAAACCGTTTTTCACAAACAAGGTCTAAATCATGTTTGATGCACTCTGTAAATACCATTTTTGCTGTACTGCTTAATCAGGATGATAGGAACACTGTTGACACTTTTCAGCAAGTTGCAATCATGTAATACAGAAATAAACAGTTTTTCAAAAACAAGGTCTTAAGTCATGTTTGAGTCTGTAAGTACCATTTTGCTTTACTGTTTAAACTCGATGAAAGGAACACTGTTGACACTTTTCAGCAAGTTGCAATCATGTAATACAGAAATAAAACGTTTTTCAAAAACAAGGTCTAAGTCATGTTTGAGTCTGTAAGTACAATTTTGCTTTACTGTTTAAACTCGATGAAAGGAACACTGTTGACACTTTTCAGCAAGTTGCAATCATGTAATACAGAAATAAACAGTTTTTCAAAAACAAGGTCTTCAGTCATGTTTGAGTCTGTAAGTAACATTTTGCTGTACTGTTTAAACTCGATGAAAGAAACATTGTTGACACTATTCAGCATTGCAATCATGAAATACTGAAATAAACAGTTTTTCACAAACAAGGTCTAAATCATGTTTGATGCACTCTGTAAGTACCATTTTTGCTGTACTGCTTAATCAGGATGATAGGAACACTTGTTGACACTTTTCAGCAAGTTGCAATCATGTAATACAGAAATAAACAGTTTTTCAAAAACAAGGTCTAAGTCATGTTTGAGTCTGTAAGTACCATTTTGCTTTACTGTTTAAACTCGATGAAAGGAACACTGTTGACACTTTTCAGCAAGTTGCAATCATGTAATACAGAAATAAAACGTTTTTCAAAAACAAGGTCTAAGTCATGTTTGAGTCTGTAAGTACCATTTTGCTTTACTGTTTAAACTCGATGAAAGGAACACTGTTGACAATTTTCAGCAAGTTGCAATCATGTAATACAGAAATAAACAGTTTTTCAAAAACAAGGTCTTCAGTCATGTTTGAGTCTGTAAGTACCATTTTGCTTTACTGTTTAAACTCGATGAAAGAAACATTGTTGACACTATTCAGCATTGCAATCATGAAATACTGAAATAAACAGTTTTTCACAAACAAGGTCTAAATCATGTTTGATGCACTCTGTAAGTACCATTTATGCTGTACTGCTTAATCAGGATGATAGGAACACTGTTGACACTTTTCAGCAAGTTGCAATCATGTAATACAGAAATAAACAGTTTTTCAAAAACAAGGTCTTAAGTCATGTTTGAGTCTGTAAGTACCATTTTGCTTTACTGTTTAAACTCGATGAAAGGAACACTGTTGACACTTTTCAGCAAGTTGCAATCATGTAGTACAGAAATAAACAGTTTTTCAAAAACAAGGTTAAGTCATGTTTGAGTCTGTAAGTACCATTTTGCTTTACTGTTTAAACTCGATGAAAGGAACATTGTTGACACTATTCAGCAAGTTGCAATCAGGAAATACAGAAATAAACCGTTTTTCACAAACAAGGTCTAAATCATGTTTGATGCACTCTGTAAATACCATTTTTGCTGTACTGCTTAATGAGGATGATAGGAACACTGTTGACACTTTTCAGCAAGTTGCAATCATGTAATACAGAAATAAACAGTTTTTCAAAAACAAGGTCTTAAGTCATGTTTGAGTCTGTAAGTACCATTTTGCTTTACTGTTTAAACTCGATGAAAGAAACATTGTTGACACTTTTCAGCATTGCAATCAGGAAATACAGAAATAAACAGTTTTTCACAAACAAGGTCTAAATCATGTTTGATGCACTCTGTAAGTACCATTTTTGCTGTACTGCTTAATCAGGATGATAGGAACACTTGTTGACACTTTTCAGCAAGTTGCAATCATGTAATACAGAAATAAACAGTTTTTCAAAAACAAGGTCTAAGTCATGTTTGAGTCTGTAAGTACCATTTTGCTTTACTGTTTAAACTCGATGAAAGGAACACTGTTGACACTTTTCAGCAAGTTGCAATCATGTAATACAGAAATAAACAGTTTTTCAAAAACAAGGTCTAAGTCATGTTTGAGTCTGTAAGTACCATTTTGCTTTACTGTTTAAACTCGATGAAAGAAACATTGTTGACACTTTTCAGCATTGCAATCAGGAAATACTGAAATAAACAGTTTTTCACAAACAAGGTCTAAATCATGTTTGATGCACTCTGTAAGTACCATTTTTGCTGTACTGCTTAATCAGGATGATAGGAACACTTGTTGACACTTTTCAGCAAGTTGCAATCATGTAATACGGAAATAAACAGTTTTTCAAAAACAAGGTTAAGTCATGTTTGAGTCTGTAAGTACCATTTTGCTTTACTGTTTAAACTCGATGAAAGGAACATTGTTGACACTTTTCAGCAAGTTGCAATCATGAAATACAGAAATAAACCGTTTTTCACAAACAAGGTCTAAATCATGTTTGATGCACTCTGTAAATACCATTTTTGCTGTACTGCTTAATCAGGATGATAGAAACACTGTTGACACTTTTCAGCAAGTTGCAATCATGTAATACAGAAATAAACAGTTTTTCAAAAACAAGGTCTTAAGTCATGTTTGAGTCTGTAAGTACCATTTTGCTTTACTGTTTAAACTCGATGAAAGGAACACTGTTGACACTTTTCAGCAAGTTGCAATCATGTAATACAGAAATAAAACGTTTTTCAAAAACAAGGTCTAAGTCATGTTTGAGTCTGTAAGTACCATTTTGCTTTACTGTTTAAACTCGATGAAAGGAACACTGTTGACACTTTTCAGCAAGTTGCAATCATGTAATACAGAAATAAACAGTTTTTCAAAAACAAGGTCTTAAGTCATGTTTGAGTCTGTAAGTAACATTTTGCTGTACTGTTTAAACTCGATGAAAGAAACATTGTTGACACTTTTCAGCATTGCAATCATGAAATACTGAAATAAACAGTTTTTCACAAACAAGGTCTAAATCATGTTTGATGCACTCTGTAAGTACCATTTTTGCTGTACTGCTTAATCAGGATGATAGGAACACTTGTTGACACTTTTCAGCAAGTTGCAATCATGTAATACAGAAATAAACAGTTTTTCAAAAACAAGGTCTAAGTCATGTTTGAGTCTGTAAGTACCATTTTGCTTTACTGTTTAAACTCGATGAAAGGAACACTGTTGACACTTTTCAGCAAGTTGCAATCATGTAGTACGGAAATAAACAGTTTTTCAAAAACAAGGTTAAGTCATGTTTGAGTCTGTAAGTACCATTTTGCTTTACTGTTTAAACTCGATGAAAGGAACATTGTTGACACTTTTCAGCAAGTTGCAATCATGAAATACAGAAATAAACCGTTTTTCACAAACAAGGTCTAAATCATGTTTGATGCACTCTGTAAATACCATTTTTGCTGTACTGCTTAATGAGGATGATAGGAACACTGTTGACACTTTTCAGCAAGTTGCAATCATGTAATACAGAAATAAACAGTTTTTCAAAAACAAGGTCTTAAGTCATGTTTGAGTCTGTAAGTACCATTTTGCTTTACTGTTTAAACTCGATGAAAGGAACACTGTTGACACTTTTCAGCAAGTTGCAATCATGTAATACAGAAATAAAACGTTTTTCAAAAACAAGGTCTAAGTCATGTTTGAGTCTGTAAGTACCATTTTGCTTTACTGTTTAAACTCGATGAAAGGAACACTGTTGACAATTTTCAGCAAGTTGCAATCATGTAATACAGAAATAAACAGTTTTTCAAAAACAAGGTCTTAAGTCATGTTTGAGTCTGTAAGTACCATTTTGCTTTACTGTTTAAACTCGATGAAAGAAACATTGTTGACACTCTTCAGCATTGCAATCATGAAATACTGAAATAAACAGTTTTTCACAAACAAGGTCTAAATCATGTTTGATGCACTCTGTAAGTACCATTTATGCTGTACTGCTTAATCAGGATGATAGGAACACTGTTGACACTTTTCAGCAAGTTGCAATCATGTAATACAGAAATAAACAGTTTTTCAAAAACAAGGTCTTAAGTCATGTTTGAGTCTGTAAGTACCATTTTGCTTTACTGTTTAAACTCGATGAAAGGAACATTGTTGACACTTTTCAGCAAGTTGCAATCATGAAATACAGAAATAAACCGTTATTCACAAACAAGGTCTAAATCATGTTTGATGCACTCTGTAAGTACCATTTTTGCTGTACTGCTTAATCAGGATGATAGGAACACTGTTGACACTTTTCAGCAAGTTTCAATAATGTAATACAGAAATGAACAGTTTTTCAAAAACAAGGTCTTCAGTCATGTTTGAGTCTGTAAGTACCATTTTGCTTTACTGTTTAAACTCGATGAAAGAAACATTGTTGACACTATTCAGCATTGCAATCAGGAAATACAGAAATAAACAGTTTTTCACAAACAAGGTCTAAATCATGTTTGATGCACTCTGTATGTACCATTTTTGCTGTACTGCTTAATCAGGATGATAGGAACACTTGTTGACACTTTTCAGCAAGTTGCAATCATGTAATACAGAAATAAACAGTTTTTCAAAAACAAGGTCTAAGTCATGTTTGAGTCTGTAAGTACCATTTTGCTTTACTGTTTAAACTCGATGAAAGGAACACTGTTGACACTTTTCAGCAAGTTGCAATCATGTAATACAGAAATAAACAGTTTTTCAAAAACAAGGTCTAAGTCATGTTTGAGTCTGTAAGTACCATTTTGCTTTACTGTTTAAACTCGATGAAAGAAACATTGTTGACACTTTTCAGCATTGCAATCAGGAAATACTGAAATAAACAGTTTTTCACAAACAAGGTCTAAATCATGTTTGATGCACTCTGTAAGTACCATTTTTGCTGTACTGCTTAATCAGGATGATAGGAACACTTGTTGACACTTTTCAGCAAGTTGCAATCATGTAGTACGGAAATAAACAGTTTTTCAAAAACAAGGTTAAGTCATGTTTGAGTCTGTAAGTACCATTTTGCTTTACTGTTTAAACTCGATGAAAGGAACATTGTTGACACTTTTCAGCAAGTTGCAATCATGAAATACAGAAATAAACAGTTTTTCACAAACAAGGTCTAAATCATGTTTGATGCACTCTGTAAATACCATCTTTACCGTACTGCTTCATCAGGATGATAGAAACACTGTTGACACTTTTCAGCAAGTTGCAATCATGTAATACAGAAATACACAGTTTTTCAAAAACAAGGTCTTAAGTCATGTTTGAGTCTGTAAGTACCATTTTGCTTTACTGTTTAAACTCGATGAAAGGAACACTGTTGACACTTTTCAGCAAGTTGCAATCATGTAATACAGAAATAAAACGTTTTTCAAAAACAAGGTCTAAGTCATGTTTGAGTCTGTAAGTACCATTTTGCTTTACTGTTTAAACTCGATGAAAGGAACACTGTTGACACTTTTCAGCAAGTTGCAATCATGTAATACAGAAATAAACAGTTTTTCAAAAACAAGGTCTTCAGTCATGTTTGAGTCTGTAAGTACCATTTTGCTGTACTGTTTAAACTCGATGAAAGAAACATTGTTGACACTCTTCAGCATTGCAATCATGAAATACTGAAATAAACAGTTTTTCACAAACAAGGTCTAAATCATGTTTGATGCACTCTGTAAGTACCATTTTTGCTGTACTGCTTAATCAGGATGATAGGAACACTTGTTGACACTTTTCAGCAAGTTGCAATCATGTAATACAGAAATAAACAGTTTTTCAAAAACAAGGTCTAAGTCATGTTTGAGTCTGTAAGTACCATTTTGCTTTACTGTTTAAACTCGATGAAAGGAACACTGTTGACACTTTTCAGCAAGTTGCAATCATGTAATACAGAAATAAACAGTTTTTCAAAAACAAGGTCTAAGTCATGTTTGAGTCTCTGTAAGTACCATTTTGCTGTACTGTTTAAACTCGATGAAAGGAACATTGTTGACACTTTTCAGCAAGTTGCAATCATGAAATACAGAAATAAACCGTTTTTCACAAACAAGGTCTAAATAAGGTTTGATGCACTCTGTAAATACCATTTTTGCTGTACTGCTTCATCAGGATGATAGGAACACTGTTGACACTTTTCAGCAAGTTGCAATCATGTAATACAGAAATAAACAGTTTTTCAAAAACAAGGTCTAAGTCATGTTTGAGTCTGTAAGTACCATTTTGCTTTACTGTTTAAACTCGATGAAAGGAACACTGTTGACACTTTTCAGCAAGTTGCAATCATGTAATACAGAAATAAACAGTTTTTCACAAACAAGGTCTAAGTCATGTTTGAGCACTCTGTAAGTACCATTTTGCTGTACTGCTTTAACTCGGATGATAGGAACACTGTTGACACTTTTCAGCAAGTTGCAATCATGTAATACAGAAATAAACAGTTTTTCAAAAACAAGGTCTAAGTCATGTTTGAGTCACTGTAAGTACCATTTTGCTTTACTGTTTAAACTCGATGAAAGGAACATTGTTGACACTATTCAGCAAGTTGCAATCATGAAATACTGAAATAAACAGTTTTTCACAAACAAGGTCTAAATCATGTTTGATGCACTCTGTAAGTACCATTTTGCTGTACTGCTTAATCAGGATGATAGGAACACTGTTGACACTTTTCAGCAAGTTGCAATCATGTAATACAGAAATAAACAGTTTTTCAAAAACAAGGTCTAAGTCATGTTTGAGTCTGTAAGTACCATTTTGCTTTACTGTTTAAACTCGATGAAAGGAACATTGTTGACACTTTTCAGCAAGTTGCAATCATGAAATACAGAAATAAACCGTTTTTCACAAACAAGGTCTAAATCATGTTTGATGCACTCTGTAAGTACCATTTTTGCTGTACTGCTTAATCAGGATGATAGGAACACTGTTGACACTTTTCAGCAAGTTGCAATAATGTAATACAGAAATAAACAGTTTTTCAAAAACAAGGTCTTAAGTCATGTTTGAGTCTGTAAGTACCATTTTGCTTTACTGTTTAAACTCGATGAAAGAAACATTGTTGACACTCTTCAGCATTGCAATCATGAAATACTGAAATAAACAGTTTTTCACAAACAAGGTCTAAATCATGTTTGATGCACTCTGTAAGTACCATTTTTGCTGTACTGCTTAATCAGGATGATAGGAACACTGTTGACACTTTTCAGCAAGTTGCAATCATGTAATACAGAAATAAACAGTTTTTCAAAAACAAGGTCTAAGTCATGTTTGAGTCTGTAAGTACCATTTTGCTTTACTGTTTAAACTCGATGAAAGGAACATTGTTGACACTTTTCAGCAAGTTGCAATCATGAAATACTGAAATAAACAGTTTTTCACAAACAAGGTCTAAATCATGTTTGATGCACTCTGTAAGTACCATTTTTGCTGTACTGCTTAATCAGGATGATAGGAACACTTGTTGACACTTTTCAGCAAGTTGCAATCATGTAATACAGAAATAAACAGTTTTTCAAAAACAAGGTCTAAGTCATGTTTGAGTCTGTAAGTACCATTTTGCTTTACTGTTTAAACTCGATGAAAGGAACATTGTTGACACTATTCAGCAAGTTGCAATCATGAAATACTGAAATAAACAGTTTTTCACAAACAAGGTCTAAATCATGTTTGATGCACTCTGTAAGTACCATTTTGCTGTACTGCTTAATCAGGATGATAGGAACACTGTTGACACTTTTCAGCAAGTTGCAATCATGTAGTACAGAAATAAACAGTTTTTCAAAAACAAGGTTAAGTCATGTTTGAGTCTGTAAGTACCATTTTGCTTTACTGTTTAAACTCGATGAAAGGAACATTGTTGACACTTTTCAGCAAGTTGCAATCATGAAATACAGAAATAAACCGTTTTTCACAAACAAGGTCTAAATCATGTTTGATGCACTCTGTAAAGTACCATTTTTGCTGTACAGCTTAATGAGGATGATAGGAACACTGTTGACACTTTTCAGCAAGTTGCAATCATGTAATACAGAAATAAACAGTTTTTCAAAATCAAGGTCTTAAGTCATGTTTGAGTCTGTAAGTACCATTTTGCTTTACTGTTTAAACTCGATGAAAGGAACATTGTTGACACTTTTCAGCATTGCAATCAGGAAATACTGAAATAAACAGTTTTTCACAAACAAGGTCTGAATCATGTTTGATGCCCTCTGTAAGTACCATTTTTGCTGTACTGCTTAATCAGGATGATAGGAACACTTGTTGACACTTTTCAGCAAGTTGCAATCATGTAATACAGAAATAAACAGTTTTTCAAAAACAAGGTCTAAGTCATGTTTGAGTCTGTAAGTACCATTTTCCTTTACTGAAAACTCGATGTGAAAGG
>NW_021822630.1:323878-536378 GCF_901001165.1 Salmo trutta
AGTAGCAGCAAATGGTACTGAAGAGTGACGAAACTGGACAGACTATGTTTTAGAAAAGCTGTTTATTTCTTGTTATTCTGATTGCAACTGCTGAAAAGTGTCACAGTGTCCTATCATC
Source organism: Salmo trutta (assembly GCF_901001165.1). Taxonomy (NCBI): domain Eukaryota; kingdom Metazoa; phylum Chordata; class Actinopteri; order Salmoniformes; family Salmonidae; genus Salmo; species Salmo trutta. The sequence goes on from NW_021822630.1 coordinate 323,997, forward strand.
CTGATTAGCAGTACAGCAAAAATGTACTTCAGGTGCTCAACATGACTTAGACTTGTTGTGAAAAACTGTTTATTTCTGTAATTCATGATTGCAAGTTGCTGAAAAGTTGTCAACAATGTTTCTTTCTCGAGTCTAAACAGTACAGCAAAATGGTACTTACAAGTGACTCAACATGACAGACTATGTTTTTCAAAAAGCTGTTTATTTTCTGTATTACATGATTGAACTGCTGAAAAGTGTCAACAGTGTTCCTATTATCCTGACTTAGCATTACATCAAAAATGGTAATTACAGAGTGCATCAAACATGATTTAGGCCTTGTTTGTGAAAAACTATTTATTTCTGTATTTCATGATTGCAACTTCCTGAAAGTGTCAACAATGTTCCTTTCATCGAGATTAAACAGTACAGCAAAATGGTACTTACAGAGTGAATCAAACATGACTTAGACCTTGTTTTGAAAAACTGTTTATTTCTGTATTTCATGATTGCAACTTGCTGAAAAGTGTCAACACTGTTCCTTTCATCGAGTTTAAAAAGTACAGCAAAATTGTACTTACAGAGTGAATCAAACATGACTTAGACCTTGTTTTTGAAAAACTGTTTATTTCTGTATTTCATGATTGCAACTTGCTGAAAAGTGTCAACAATGTTCCTTTCATCGAGTTTAAACAGTACAGCAAAATGGTACTTACAGAGTGACTCAAACATGATTTAGGCCTTGTTTGTGAAAAACTATTTATTTCTGTATTTCATGATTGCAACTTGCTGAAAAGTGTCAACAATGTTCCTTTCATCGAGATTAAACAGTACAGCAAAATGGCACTTACAGAGTGACTCAAACATGACTTAGACCTAGTTTTTGAAAAACTGTTTATTTCTGTATTTCATGATTGCAACTTGCTGAAAAGTGTCAACAATGTTCCTTTCATCGAGATTAAAACGGACAGCAAAATGGTACTTACAGAGTGACTCATGACTTAGACCTTGTTTTTGAAAAACTGTTTATTTCTGTATTTCATGATTGCAACTTGCTGAAAAGTGTCAACAATGTTCCTTTCATCGAGTTTAAACAGTACAGCAAAATGGTACTTAACAGTGACCTTGTTTTTGAAAAAACTATTTATTTCTGTATTTCATGATTGCAACTTGCTGAAAAGTGTCAACAATGTTCCTTTCATCGAGATTAAACAGGACAGCAAAATGGTACTTACAGAGTGACTCAACATGACTTAGACCTTGTTTTTGAAAAACTGTTTATTTCTGTATTTCATGATTGCAACTTGCTGAAAAGTGTCAACAATGTTCCTTTCATCGAGTTTAAACAGTACAGCAAAATGGTACTTAACAGTGACCTTGTTTTTGAAAAACTATTTATTTCTGTATTTCATGATTGCAACTTGCTGAAAGGTGTCAACAATGTTCCTTTCATCGAGATTAAATAGTACAGCAAAATAGTACTTACAGAGTGACTCAAACATGATTTAGGCCTTGTTTGTGAAAAACTATTTATTTCTGTATTTCATGATTGCAACTTGCTGAAAAGTGTCAACAATGTTCCTTTCATCGAGATTAAACAGTATAGCAAAATCGTACTTACAGATTGACTCAAACATGACTTAGACCTAGTTTTTGAAAACTGTTTATTTCTGTATTTCATGATTGCACCTTGCTGAAAAGTGTCAACAATGCTCCTTTCATCGAGATTAAACAATATAGCAAAATGGTACTTACAGAGTGACTCAAACATGATTTAGGCCTTGTTTGTGAAAAACTATTTATTTCTGTATTTCATGATTGCAACTTGCTGAAAAGTGTCAACAATGTTCCTTTCATCGAGATTAAACAGTACAGCAAAATCGTACTTACAGAGTGACTCAAACATGATTTAGGCCTTGTTTGTGAAAAACTATTTATTTCTGTATTTCATGATTGCAACTTGCTGAAAAGTGTCAACAATGTTCCTTTCATCGAGATTAAACAGTACAGCAAAATGGCACTTACAGAGTGACTCAAACATGACTTAGACCTAGTTTTTGAAAAACTGTTTATTTCTGTATTTCATGATTGCAACTTGCTGAAAAGTGTCAACAATGTTCCTTCCATCGAGATTAAAACGGACAGCAAAATGGTACTTACAGAGTGACTCATGACTTAGACCTTGTTTTTGAAAAACTGTTTATTTCTGTATTTCATGATTGCAACTTGCTGAAAAGTGTCAACAATGTTCCTTTCATCGAGTTTAAACAGTACAGCAAAATGGTACTTAACAGTGACCTTGTTTTTGAAAAACTATTTATTTCTGTATTTCATGATTGCAACTTGCTGAAAAGTGTCAACAATGTTCCTTTCATCGAGATTAAAACGGACAGCAAAATGGTACTTACAGAGTGACTCATGACTTAGACCTTGTTTTTGAAAAACTGTTTATTTCTGTATTTCATGATTGCAACTTGCTGAAAAGTGTCAACAATGTTCCTTTCATCGAGTTTAAACAGTACAGCAAAATGGTACTTAACAGTGACCTTGTTTTTGAAAAACTATTTATTTCTGTATTTCATGATTGCAACTTGCTGAAAGGTGTCAACAATGTTCCTTTCATCGAGATTAAATAGTACAGCAAAATAGTACTTACAGAGTGACTCAAACATGATTTAGGCCTTGTTTGTGAAAAACTATTTATTTCTGTATTTCATGATTGCAACTTGCTGAAAAGTGTCAACAATGTTCCTTTCATCGAGATTAAACAGTATAGCAAAATTGTACTTACAGATTGACTCAAACATGACTTAGACCTAGTTTTTGAAAAACTGTTTATTTCTGTATTTCATGATTGCACCTTGCTGAAAAGTGTCAACAATGCTCCTTTCATCGAGATTAAACAATATAGCAAAATGGTACTTACAGAGTGACTCAAACATGATTTAGGCCTTGTTTGTGAAAAACTATTTACTTCTGTATTTCATGATTGCAACTTGCTGAAAAGTGTCAACAATGTTCCTTTCATCGAGATTAAACAGTACAGCAAAATCGTACTTACAGAGTGACTCAAACATGATTTAGGCCTTGTTTGTGAAAAACTATTTATTTCTGTATTTCATGATTGCAACTTGCTGAAAAGTGTCAACAATGTTCCTTTCATCGAGATTAAACAGGACAGCAAAATGGTACTTACAGATTGACTCAACATGACTTAGACCTAGTTTTTGAAAAACTGTTTATTTCTGTATTTCATGATTGCAACTTGCTGAAAAGTGTCAACAATGCTCCTTTCATCGAGATTAAACAGTATAGCAAAATGGTACTTACAGAGTGACTCAAACATGATTTAGGCCTTGTTTGTGAAAAACTATTTATTTCTGTATTTCATGATTGCAACTTGCTGAAAAGTGTCAACAATGTTCCTTTCATCGAGATTAAACAGTACAGCAAAATGGTACTTACAGAGTGACTCAAACATGACTTATACCTTGTTTTTGAAAAACTGTTTATTTCTGTATTTCATGATTGCAACTTGCTGAAAAGTGTCAACAGTGTTCCTTTCATCGAGTTTAAACAGTACAGCAAAATGGTACTTAACAGAGTGACCTTGTTTTTGAAAAACTGTTTATTTCTGTATTACATGATTGCAACTTGCTGAAAAGTGTCAACAGTGTTCCTATTATCCTGACTTAGCATTACATCAAAAATGGTAATTACAGAGTGCATCAAACATGATTTAGGCCTTGTTTGTGAAAAACTATTTATTTCTGTATTTCATGATTGCAACTTGCTGAAAAGTGTCAACAATGTTCCTTTCATCGAGTTTAAACAGTACAGCAAAATGGTACTTACAGAGTGACTCATGACTTAGACCTTGTTTTTGAAAAACTGTTTATTTCTGTATTTCATGATTGCAACTTGCTGAAAAGTGTCAACAATGTTCCTTTCATCGAGATTAAACAGTACAGCAAAATGGTACTTACAGAGTGACTCAAACATGACTTAGACCTTGTTTTTGAAAAACTGTTTATTTCTGTATTTCATGATTGCAACTTGCTGAAAAGTGTCAACAATGTTCCTTTCATCGAGATTAAACAGTACAGCAAAATGGTACTTACAGAGTGACTCAACATGACTTAGACCTTGTTTTTGAAAAACTGTTTATTTCTGTATTTCATGATTGCAACTTGCTGAAAAGTGTCAACAATGTTCCTTTCATCGAGTTAAACAGTACAGCAAAATGGTACTTACAGAGTGACTCAAACATGACTTAGACCTTGTTTTTGAAAAACTATTTATTTCTGTATTTCATGATTGCAACTTGCTGAAAGGTGTCAACAATGTTCCTTTCATCGAGATTAAATAGTACAGCAAAATAGTACTTACAGAGTGACTCAAACATGATTTAGGCCTTGTTTGTGAAAAACTATTTATTTCTGTATTTCATGATTGCAACTTGCTGAAAAGTGTCAACAATGTTCCTTTCATCGAGATTAAACAGTATAGCAAAATCGTACTTACAGATTGACTCAAACATGACTTAGACCTAGTTTTTGAAAAACTGTTTATTTCTGTATTTCATGATTGCACCTTGCTGAAAAGTGTCAACAATGCTCCTTTCATCGAGATTAAACAATATAGCAAAATGGTACTTACAGAGTGACTCAAACATGATTTAGGCCTTGTTTGTGAAAAACTATTTATTTCTGTATTTCATGATTGCAACTTGCTGAAAAGTGTCAACAATGTTCCTTTCATCGAGATTAAACAGTACAGCAAAATCGTACTTACAGAGTGACTCAAACATGATTTAGGCCTTGTTTGTGAAAAACTATTTATTTCTGTATTTCATGATTGCAACTTGCTGAAAAGTGTCAACAATGTTCCTTTCATCGAGATTAAACAGTACAGCAAAATGGCACTTACAGAGTGACTCAAACATGACTTAGACCTAGTTTTTGAAAAACTGTTTATTTCTGTATTTCATGATTGCAACTTGCTGAAAAGTGTCAACAATGTTCCTTCCATCGAGATTAAAACGGACAGCAAAATGGTACTTACAGAGTGACTCATGACTTAGACCTTGTTTTTGAAAAACTGTTTATTTCTGTATTTCATGATTGCAACTTGCTGAAAAGTGTCAACAATGTTCCTTTCATCGAGTTTAAACAGTACAGCAAAATGGTACTTAACAGTGACCTTGTTTTTGAAAAACTATTTATTTCTGTATTTCATGATTGCAACTTGCTGAAAAGTGTCAACAATGTTCCTTTCATCGAGATTAAAACGGACAGCAAAATGGTACTTACAGAGTGACTCATGACTTAGACCTTGTTTTTGAAAAACTGTTTATTTCTGTATTTCATGATTGCAACTTGCTGAAAAGTGTCAACAATGTTCCTTTCATCGAGTTTAAACAGTACAGCAAAATGGTAATTAACAGTGACCTTGTTTTTGAAAAACTATTTATTTCTGTATTTCATGATTGCAACTTGCTGAAAAAGTGTCAACAATGTTCCTTTCATCGAGATTAAACAGTACAGCAAAATAGTACTTACAGAGTGACTCAAACATGATTTAGGCCTTGTTTGTGAAAAACTATTTATTTCTGTATTTCATGATTGCAACTTGCTGAAAAGTGTCAACAATGTTCCTTTCATCGAGATTAAACAGTATAGCAAAATTGTACTTACAGATTGACTCAAACATGACTTAGACCTAGTTTTTGAAAAACTGTTTATTTCTGTATTTCATGATTGCACCTTGCTGAAAAGTGTCAACAATGCTCCTTTCATCGAGATTAAACAATATAGCAAAATGGTACTTACAGAGTGACTCAAACATGATTTAGGCCTTGTTTGTGAAAAACTATTTACTTCTGTATTTCATGATTGGAACTTGCTGAAAAGTGTCAACAATGTTCCTTTCATCGAGATTAAACAGTACAGCAAAATCGTACTTACAGAGTGACTCAAACATGATTTAGGCCTTGTTTGTGAAAAACTATTTATTTCTGTATTTCATGATTGCAACTTGCTGAAAAGTGTCAACAATGTTCCTTTCATCGAGATTAAACAGGACAGCAAAATCGTACTTACAGATTGACTCAAACATGACTTAGACCTAGTTCTTGAAAAACTGTTTATTTCTGTATTTCATGATTGCAACTTGCTGAAAAGTGTCAACAATGCTCCTTTCATCGAGATTAAACAGTATAGCAAAATGGTACTTACAGAGTGACTCAAACATGATTTAGGCCTTGTTTGTGAAAAACTATTTATTTCTGTATTTCATGATTGCAACTTGCTGAAAAGTGTCAACAATGTTCCTTTCATCGAGATTAAACAGTACAGCAAAATGGTACTTACAGAGTGACTCAAACATGACTTATACCTTGTTTTTGAAAAACTGTTTATTTCTGTATTTCATGATTGCAACTTGCTGAAAAGTGTCAACAATGTTCCTTTCATCGAGTTTAAACAGTACAGCAAAATGGTACTTAACAGAGTGACCTTGTTTTTGAAAAACTGTTTATTTCTGTATTACATGATTGCAACTTGCTGAAAAGTGTCAACAGTGTTCCTATTATCCTGACTTAGCAGTACATCAAAAATGGTACTTACAGAGTGCATCAAACATGATTTAGGCCTTGTTTGTGAAAAACTATTTATTTCTGTATTTCATGATTGCAACTTCCTGAAAAGTGTCAACAATGTTCCTGTCATCGAGTTTAAACATTACAGCAAAATTGTACTTACAGAGTGACTCATGACTTAGACCTTGTTTTTGAAAAACTGTTTATTTCTGTATTTCATGATTGCAACTTGCTGAAAAGTGTCAACAATGTTCCTTTCATCGAGATTAAACAATACAGCAAAATGGCACTTACAGAGTGACTCAAACATGACTTAGACCTAGTTTTTGAAAAACTGTTTATTTCTGTATTTCATGATTGCAACTTGCTGAAAAGTGTCAACAATGTTCCTTTTATCGAGATTAAACCGGACAGCAAAATGGTACTTACAGAGTGACTCATGACTTAGACCTTGTTTTTGAAAAACTGTTTATTTCTGTATTTCATGATTGCAACTTGCTGAAAAGTGTCAACAATGTTCCTTTCATCGAGTTTAAACAGTACAGCAAAATGGTACTTAACAGTGACCTTGTTTTTGAAAAACTATTTATTTCTGTATTTCATGATTGCAACTTGCTGAAAAGTGTCAACAATGTTCCTTTCATCGAGATTAAACGGACAGCAAAATGGTACTTACAGAGTGACTCATGACTTAGACCTTGTTTTTGAAAAACTGTTTATTTCTGTATTTCATGATTGCAACTTGCTGAAAAGTGTCAACAATGTTCCTTTCATCGAGTTTAAACAGTACAGCAAAATGGTACTTAACAGTGACCTTGTTTTTGAAAAACTATTTATTTCTGTATTTCATGATTGCAACTTGCTGAAAAGTGTCAACAATGTTCCTTTCATCGAGATTAAACAGTACAGCAAAATAGTACTTACAGAGTGACTCAAACATGATTTAGGCCTTGTTTGTGAAAAACTATTTATTTCTGTATTTCATGATTGCAACTTGCTGAAAAGTGTCAACAATGTTCCTTTCATCGAGATTAAACAGTACAGCAAAATCGTACTTACAGATTGACTCAAACATGACTTAGACCTAGTTTTTGAAAAACTGTTTATTTCTGTATTTCATGATTGCAACTTGCTGAAAAGTGTCAACAATGCTCCTTTCATCGAGATTAAACAGTATAGCAAAATGGTACTTACAGAGTGACTCAAACATGATTTAGGCCTTGTTTGTGAAAAACTATTTATTTCTGTATTTCATGATTGCAACTTGCTGAAAAGTGTCAACAATGTTCCTTTCATCGAGATTAAACAGTACAGCAAAATCGTACTTACAGAGTGACTCAAACATGATTTAGGCCTTGTTTGTGAAAAACTATTTATTTCTGTATTTCATGATTGCAACTTGCTGAAAAGTGTCAACAATGTTCCTTTCATCGAGATTAAACAGGACAGCAAAATCGTACTTACAGATTGACTAAAACATGACTTAGACCTAGTTCTTGAAAAACTGTTTATTTCTGTATTTCATGATTGCAACTTGCTGAAAAGTGTCAACAATGCTCCTTTCATCGAGATTAAACAGTATAGCAAAATGGTACTTACAGAGTGACTCAAACATGATTTAGGCCTTGTTTGTGAAAAACTATTTATTTCTGTATTTCATGATTGCAACTTGCTGAAAAGTGTCAACAATGTTCCTTTCATCGAGATTAAACAGTACAGCAAAATGGTACTTACAGAGTGACTCAAACATGACTTATACCTTGTTTTTGAAAAACTGTTTATTTCTGTATTTCATGATTGCAACTTGCTGAAAAGTGTCAACAGTGTTCCTTTCATCGAGTTTAAACAGTACAGCAAAATGGTACTTAACAGAGTGACCTTGTTTTTGAAAAACTGTTTATTTCTGTATTACATGATTGCAACTTGCTGAAAAGTGTCAACAGTGTTCCTATTATCCTGACTTAGCGTTACATCAAAAATGGTAATTACAGAGTGCATCAAACATGATTTAGGCCTTGTTTGTGAAAAACTATTTATTTCTGTATTTCATGATTGCAACTTCCTGAAAAGTGTCAACAATGTTCCTGTCATCGAGTTTAAACATTACAGCAAAATTGTACTTACAGAGTGACTCATGACTTAGACCTTGTTTTTGAAAAACTGTTTATTTCTGTATTTCATGATTGCAACTTGCTGAAAAGTGTCAACAATGTTCCTTTCATCGAGATTAAACAGGACAGCAAAATGGTACTTACAGATTGACTCAAACATGACTTAGACCTAGTTTTTGAAAAACTGTTTATTTCTGTATTTCATGATTGCAACTTGCTGAAAAGTGTCAACAATGCTCCTTTCATCGAGATTAAACAGTATAGCAAAATGGTACTTACAGAGTGACTAAAACATGATTTAGGCCTTGTTTGTGAAAAACTATTTATTTCTGTATTTCATGATTGCAACTTGCTGAAAAGTGTCAACAATGTTCCTTTCATCGAGATTAAACAGTACAGCAAAATGGTACTTACAGAGTGACTCAAACATGACTTATACCTTGTTTTTGAAAAACTGTTTATTTCTGTATTTCATGATTGCAACTTGCTGAAAAGTGTCAACAATGTTCCTTTCATCGAGATTAAACAGTACAGCAAAATGGTACTTACAGAGTGACTGAAACATGACTTAGACCTAGTTTTTGAAAAACTGTTTATTTCTGTATTTCATGATTGCAACTTGCTGAAAAGTGTCAACAATGTTCCTTTCATCGAGATTAAAACGGACAGCAAAATGGTACTTACAGAGTGACTCATGACTTAGACCTTGTTTTTGAAAAACTGTTTATTTCTGTATTTCATGATTGCAACTTGCTGAAAAGTGTCAACAATGTTCCTTTCATCGAGTTTAAACAGTACAGCAAAATGGTACTTAACAGTGACCTTGTTTTTGAAAAACTATTTATTTCTGTATTTCATGATTGCAACTTGCTGAAAGGTGTCAACAATGTTCCTTTCATCGAGATTAAATAGTACAGCAAAATAGTACTTACAGAGTGACTCAAACATGATTTAGGCCTTGTTTGTGAAAAACTATTTATTTCTGTATTTCATGATTGCAACTTGCTGAAAAGTGTCAACAATGTTCCTTTCATAGAGATTAAACAGTATAGCAAAATCGTACTTACAGATTGACTCAAACATGACTTAGACCTAGTTTTTGAAAAACTGTTTATTTCTGTATTTCATGATTGCACCTTGCTGAAAAGTGTCAACAATGCTCCTTTCATCGAGATTAAACAATATAGCAAAATGGTACTTACAGAGTGACTCAAACATGATTTAGGCCTTGTTTGTGAAAAACTATTTATTTCTGTATTTCATGATTGCAACTTGCTGAAAAGTGTCAACAATGTTCCTTTCATCGAGATTAAACAGTACAGCAAAATCGTACTTACAGAGTGACTCAAACATGATTTAGGCCTTGTTTGTGAAAAACTATTTATTTCTGTATTTCATGATTGCAACTTGCTGAAAAGTGTCAACAATGTTCCTTTCATCGAGATTAAACAGGACAGCAAAATGGTACTTACAGATTGACTCAAACATGACTTAGACCTAGTTTTTGAAAAACTGTTTATTTCTGTATTTCATGATTGCAACTTGCTGAAAAGTGTCAACAATGCTCCTTTCATCGAGATTAAACAGTATAGCAAAATGGTACTTACAGAGTGACTCAAACATGATTTAGGCCTTGTTTGTGAAAAACTATTTATTTCTGTATTTCATGATTGCAACTTGCTGAAAAGTGTCAACAATGTTCCTTTCATCGAGATTAAACAGTACAGCAAAATGGTACTTACAGAGTGACTCAAACATGACTTATATCTTGTTTTTGAAAAACTGTTTATTTCTGTATTTCATGATTGCAACTTGCTGAAAAGTGTCAACAGTGTTCCTTTCATCGAGTTTAAACAGTACAGCAAAATGGTACTTAACAGAGTGACCTTGTTTTTGAAAAACTGTTTATTTCTGTATTATATGATTGCAACTTGCTGAAAAGTGTCAACAGTGTTCCTATTATCCTGACTTAGCATTACATCAAAAATGGTAATTACAGAGTGCATCAAACATGATTTAGGCCTTGTTTGTGAAAAACTATTTATTTCTGTATTTCATGATTGCAACTTCCTGAAAAGTGTCAACAATGTTCCTGTCATCGAGTTTAAACATTACAGCAAAATTGTACTTACAGAGTGACTCATGACTTAGACCTTGTTTTTGAAAAACTGTTTATTTCTGTATTTCATGATTGCAACTTGCTGAAAAGTGTCAACAATGTTCCTTTCATCGAGATTAAACAGGACAGCAAAATGGTACTTACAGATTGACTCAAACATGACTTAGACCTAGTTTTTGAAAAACTGTTTATTTCTGTATTTCATGATTGCAACTTGCTGAAAAGTGTCAACAATGCTCCTTTCATCGAGATTAAACAGTATAGCAAAATGGTACTTACAGAGTGACTAAAACATGATTTAGGCCTTGTTTGTGAAAAACTATTTATTTCTGTATTTCATGATTGCAACTTGCTGAAAAGTGTCAACAATGTTCCTTTCATCGAGATTAAACAGTACAGCTAAATGGTACTTACAGAGTGACTCAAACATGACTTATACCTTGTTTTTGAAAAACTGTTTATTTCTGTATTTCATGATTGCAACTTGCTGAAAAGTGTCAACAATGTTCCTTTCATCGAGATTAAACAGTACAGCAAAATGGTACTTACAGAGTGACTGAAACATGACTTAGACCTAGTTTTTGAAAAACTGTTTATTTCTGTATTTCATGATTGCAACTTGCTGAAAAGTGTCAACAATGTTCCTTTCATCGAGTTTAAACAGTACAGCAAAATGGTACTTAACAGAGTGACCTTGTTTTTGAAAAACTATTTATTTCTGTATTTCATGATTGCAACTTGCTGAAAAGTGTCAACAATGTTCCTTTCATCGAGATTAAACAGTACAGCAAAATGGTACTTACAGAGTGACTCAAACATGACTTATACCTTGTTTTTGAAAAACTGTTTATTTCTGTATTTCATGATTGCAACTTGCTGAAAAGTGTCAACAATGTTCCTTTCATCGAGTTTAATCAGTACAGCAAAATGGTACTTAACAGAGTGACCTTGTTTTTGAAAAAGTGTTTATTTCTGTATTACATGATTGCAACTTGCTGAAAAGTGTCAACAGTGTTCCTATTATCCTGATTAAGCAGTACTGCAAAAATGGTACTTACAGAGTGCATCAAACATGATTTAGAACTTGTTTGTGAAAAACTAAATATTTCTGTATTTCATGATTGCAACTTCCTGAAAGTGTCAACAATGTTCCTTTCATCGAGATTAAACAGTACAGCAAAATGGTACTTACAGAGTGAATCAAACATGACTTAGACCTTGTTTTTGAAAAACTGTTTATTTTTGTATTTCATGATTGCAACTTGCTGAAAAGTGTCAACAATGTTCCTTTCATCGAGTTTAAACAGTACAGCAAAATGGTACTTACAGAGTGACTCAAACATGATTTAGGCCTTGTTTGTGAAAAACTATTTATTTCTGTATTTCATGATTGCAACTTGCTGAAAAGTGTCAACAATGTTCCTTTCATCGAGATTAAACAGTACAGCAAAATGGCACTTACAGAGTGACTCAAACATGACTTAGACCTAGTTTTTGAAAAACTGTTTATTTCTGTATTTCATGATTGCAACTTGCTGAAAAGTGTCAACAATGTTCCTTTCATCGAGATTAAACCGGACAGCAAAATGGTACTTACAGAGTGACTCATGACTTAGACCTTGTTTTTGAAAAACTGTTTATTTCTGTATTTCATGATTGCAACTTGCTGAAAAGTGTCAACAATGTTCCTTTCATCGAGTTTAAACAGTACAGCAAAATGGTACTTAACAGTGACCTTGTTTTTGAAAAACTATTTATTTCTGTATTTCATGATTGCAACTTGCTGAAAAGTGTCAACAATGTTCCTTTCATCGAGATTAAACAGTACAGCAAAATCGTACTTACAGAGTGACTCAAACATGATTTAGGCCTTGTTTGTGAAAAACTATTTATTTCTGTATTTCATGATTGCAACTTCCTGAAAAGTGTCAACAATGTTCCTTTCATCGAGTTTAAACAGTACAGCAAAATTGTACTTACAGAGTGACTCATGACTTAGACCTTGTTTTTGAAAAACTGTTTATTTCTGTATTTCATGATTGCAACTTGCTGAAAAGTGTCAACAATGTTCCTTTCATCGAGTTTAAACAGTACAGAAAAATGGTACTTACAGAGTGACTCAAACATGATTTAGGCCTTGTTTGTGAAAAACTATTTATTTCTGTATTTCATGATTGCAACTTGCTGAAAAGTGTCAACAATGTTCCTTTCATCGAGATTAAACAGTACAGCAAAATGGCACTTACAGAGTGACTCAAACATGACTTAGACCTAGTTTTTGAAAAACTGTTTATTTCTGTATTTCATGATTGCAACTTGCTGAAAAGTGTCAACAATGTTCCTTTCATCGAGATTAAACCGGACAGCAAAATGGTACTTACAGAGTGACTCATGACTTAGACCTTGTTTTTGAAAAACTGTTTATTTCTGTATTTCATGATTGCAACTTGCTGAAAAGTGTCAACAATGTTCCTTTCATCCAGATTAAACAGTACAGCAAAATGGTACTTACAGAGTGACTCAAACATGATTTACGCCTTGTTTGTGAAAAACTATTTATTTCTGTATTTCATGATTGCAACTTGCTGAAAAGTGTCAACAATGTTCTTTTCATCGAGATTAAACAGTACAGCAAAATGGTACTTACAGAGTGACTCAAACATGACTTAGACCTTGTTTTTGAAAAACTGTTTATTTCTGTATTTCATGATTGCAACTTGCTGAAAAGTGTCAACAATGTTCCTTTCATCGAGATTAAACAGTATAGCAAAATGGTACTTACAGAGTGACTCAAACATGATTTAGGCCTTGTTTGTGAAAAACTATTTATTTCTGTATTTCATGATTGCAACTTGCTGAAAAGTGTCAACAATGTTCCTTTCATCGAGATTAAACAGTACAGCAAAATGGTACTTACAGAGTGACTCAAACATGACTTAGACCTTGTTTTTGAAAAACTGTTTATTTCTGTATTTCATGATTGCAACTTGCTGAAAAGTGTCAACAGTGTTCCTTTCATCGAGTTTAAACAGTACAGCAAAATGGTACTTAACAGAGTGACCTTGTTTTTGAAAAACTGTTTATTTCTGTAATACATGGCTTCATGGCTTCGCTCACCCCTGGATGTACCACCTGCCAGTATCTGAGCCAGACATTCGCTGAGCTGTAGGGGAGAGTATCTGTCTTGCGCCAGATCAAGGAGGACGAAGAACTCCTGGACTCCATGGTTGCACAAACCACCTCCAAAATCGACGACGTCACCTGCCCCTGGCTCGGCACCTCAACTTTTGGGGAGCCTGTAAAAGAGAAACTCCATTCGGTTCCCTTAAACGAGCCATGGCCCAGGCTAGGAGCTAAACCGAAGGGCCTGGTCTGTTCCACCCCTTCTGCTCCGCCTCAGGATGCCTGGATTGCTGTCCGGGGAGTAAAGCACTCCAGGAAACAGAATCCATCAAATGTTTCGGAGATGCTACAATTGGGGAGAAGATGCGAGGTCCTGGAAGACCTGGAAGTGCATTCCAATCATACTGTACAGGGTCCCTCCGCTACATCTCTACTGCTGCCGTCTCACTCTCAGGTGGAAGTGCCCAAGCATACTCATCTGCGCTCCTTGCCCGCCGCTAGGTCGTCAGACTCAGCTGCTAGCCCCCCTCAACCTGCTAGGAGGCAGATCACCCGGGAGAGGCCCTGTCATTTACCCAGTAAACCCATCTGTAGTCCTTCCGTTCTCGTGGTGGGTTCATCCATGGTCCGAAACGTTTCCATCCGGAAAGCTGAGACCTTCTGCTACCCTGGCGCTAGGATCCCTGACCTAAATTCCATGCTACCGCTACTTATTAGCAAGCACTCCGCCGCTTCAACTGTCATTGTCCATGTTGGGTCTAATGACATTAAACTCCAACAGTCAGAGAAATTGAGAGACGATTTTAAAACATTGATAAATACGCTGCTGGAATCTCGGAAGCAGTGCGTTGTTTCCGGTCCATTTCCATCCCCACGCTACACGGATATGTTTTTTAGTCGTATACGCCAATTACACACCTGGCTTAAGGGATACTGCTGCACGATGGGAATTCCATTTGTGGATAACTTTGCAGCTTTTACAGACCGACCAGGTCTATTTCTTCGGGACAATTTACATCTTAACAGGTATGGCTCCAGCATCCTCTCCACCAACATGTCTCTTACTCTTGCCTCATGTAGAGCCTTTGATACCTGACGTTGTGTATTTTCGGGGGTTGACTTTTGGGATTGTACGCTCCCCTATCAGACTACGTTCAATGCTCCTCTCCCAGTCTCATTAATTAGTCCCTCAATTACAAATATGGAACAAACTACAGTTAACCTCTCTGGCGCATGTGGGACGAACTCGTCCCACCTACGTAACAGCCACTGAAATCCAGTGGCACGATTTTTGAATCGTTAGAAATACTATTACTTCAATTTCTCAAACATATGACTATTTTACAGCTATTTAAAGACAAGAATCTCGTTAATCTAACCCCACTGTCCGATTTCAAAAAGGCTTTACAACGAAAGCAAAACATTAGATTATGTCAGCAGAGTGCCCAGCCAGAAAAAATCAGACACCCATTTTTCAAGCTAGCATATCATGTCACATAAACCCAAACCACAGCTAAATGCAGCACTAACCTTTTATGATCTTCATCAGATGACACACCTAGGACATTGTGTTATACAATACATGCATGTCTGTTCAATCAAGTTCATATTTATATCAAAAACCAGCTTTTTACATTAGCATGTGACGTTCAGAAAAAGCATAACCCCCGCAAACTTCCGGGGAATTTACTAACAGTTTGCTAAATTACTCACGATAAACGTTCACAAAAAGCATAACAATTATTTTAAGAATTATAGATACATTACTCCTCTATGCACTCGATATGTCCGATTTTAAAATAGCTTTTCGGATGAAGCACATTTTGCAATAATCTAAGTACATAGCCCGGCATCACAGGGCTAGCTATTTAGATACCCACCCAGGTCAGCCTCCACCAAAATCACATTTCCTATAAGAAAAATGTTCTTACCTTGCTTGTTCTTCGTCAGAATACACGGCCAGGACTTCTACTTCAATAACAAATGTAGGTTTGGTCCCAAATAATCCATCGTTATATCCAAACAGCGACGTTTTGTTCGTGAGTTCTAGACACTATCAGAATGCTTCTTCACGGTGTCGCGCATGGCGCATTGGCGTGACAAAAATGTCTAAATATTCCATTACCGTACTTCGAAGCATGTCAACCGCTGTTTAAAACCAATTTTTATGCCATTTATCTCGTAGATAAGTGATAATATTCCGACCGGGAGTATGCATTGAGCCTAAACAGCCGAATAAAATTTCTCCTCAGGAGCGACTCGTGCACGCGCCTCATTCAAAAGTCCTCTGAGCAGCCACTTACAAAAGGTGATAATGTGTTTCAGCCTGAGGCTCCCTCGTAAACCTTCAGTTATTTCCCGGGCTCTGAGAGCCTATTGGAGCCCTGGGAATTGTCACGTTACAGCTAAGATCCTTACTTTTCAATAAAAAGATGCAAGACGCACGACTCCTTGTCAGACAGGGTACTTCCTGCTTGAAACCTTGTCAGGTTTTTGCCTGCCATAGGAGTTCTGTTATACTCACAGACACCATTCAAACGGTTTTAGAAAATTCAGAGTGTTTTCTATCCAAACCTGAACAATAATATGCATATTCTAGCTTCTGAGTTGGTGTAGGAGGCAGTTAAAAATGGGAACATATTTTTTCCAAAATTCTCAATACTGCCCCCTATCCTCAAAAGGTTAACAACCTTTCTGCAATTCCTAGATTATTGTCCAATCACCGTATTGCGAATACTACTCACATGCAGAGAGGTATTGTTAGTAGTAATCTTGTCCCCATAAAATTGAGCTCTGTCAATAGCTGAAAATGGTTTATTGCTCATCCAGTGCAGCTTCAGGTGCTACCTTGGATACTCCATCTGATATGAATTCCTGTAGCAATGGCATTGGAATAATTCATTTGAATGCTAGAAGCCTGATACAAAAGTTGGACTTTATTGAAATTTTGGTCTCACAATCAAATGTTGACGTATTGGTTGTATCTGAATCGTGGCTGTGTGATTCTGTGCCTGATTCAGATGTTCAGTTGATTGGGTACAATATTTATAGAGCTGCCAGAGTTGGTAGAGGTGGTGGTATCGCGATTTATGTAAAATGCTGCCTAAATGTTTCTGTGTCCATATCAACCTCTGTCCCAAAGCAATATGAATGTCTAGTTTTAAATTTGGTACTTGGTAATAATGCTCGTTTAACTCTAGGAGGGGTATATCGCCCCCCCTCAGCTCCTCCTTGTAGTCTATGCAAATTATCTGATATACTGTCTAATTATGCAAACTCTGAATTACTGATTTTGGGAGATTTTAACCTGGATTGGCTTTCACCAGTATCCGATAAATTAAAAGACATTTGTACTGAGCTAAATCTAACTCAGCTGATAACTAAACCAACCCGTCCCAACTTTAAGAACCCAGTAAAATCTACTCTACTAGACATTATTCTAACAAATACCCCCCATAAATACACAGCCAGTGGGGTTTTTGCAAATGATATCAGTGACCACTGCCCTATTGCTTGTATTAGAAATACCAGGCTGAAACACTCTGATCCCTGTATAATGTCTAAGAGAAATTATAAACATTTCTCACAGCAAGCTTTTACCCTTGACTTATATAACTCTGAGTTTTTATCCACTTGCTGCTTTCTGGACCCGGTTTTAGCCCTTGCTTTTTTCTCTTCTATTGTTACCTCTATGTCTGATAAACATGCCCCGCTTAAGAAACACAGAGTAAGAAACCGAACCAGTTCTTGGTTCTCTCCTGAATTGTCAGGACTTTTCCTGCAAAAGAATCGGGCCTGGGCCTTGGCGAGGAAAACAGGTACTCCAGCTGATTGGCTGTTTTTTAGGCAATTGAGAAATAAATGTACTGCAGCTGTCAAAAAGGCAAAATCAAATTACTTCCTTAATGCTATGACAGATTCTGCAGGAGATCCTGCAAAATTCTGGAAAACCGTTAATTAACTGAAACGGGGAATTCTGCTGTTTCTCTTCCTAAGCAAATTACCTCAGATTCCTGTATCCTAAGTGAAAAAAATGATATTTGTGATGCTTTTAATAAGCATTTCATCTCTGCTGGTTTTTTATTTGAAAGGAAAAGTGGCCATTGTGGCACTGGCCAGTTAGTTGATTTTTCGTCTTGCTTTTCAACCGTTACTCTAAAAAATGGTAACCCTGTTTTTAGTTTCCAGAAAATAACCGAAGCAGAGGTTCCAGCTGCCCTGTGTGCCATTGATACTAAGAAATCCTTAGGCGCTGACAATTTAGACCCGTTCTTACTTAACTTCTTCTATTATAAGACGATTGGGTTCTCTCTTAAAATGTATTGGAACGAGAGTACCCAACATCAACTCGCACGCCAGGTGTCTAATGGGCCATCACCGTTCCAAGGCTCTTGTTCGGTCAGATCTCACAGTATAAGACTCAAAACACTTTGTAAAGGCTGGTGACATCTAGTGGAAGCAATAGGAAGTGCCAAAACATTCCTCAGCCCCTTTGTTTTTCAATGGCATAGGCTTAAAGTCAATTCAACACATCAGGTATCCACTTCCTGTCAGAATCTGTCTCAGAGTTTTGCCTGCCAAATGAGTTCTGTTATACTCACAGACACCATTCAAACAGTTTTAGAAACTTTAGGGTGTTTTCTATCCATATATAATAAGTATATGCATATTCTAGTTACTGGGTAGGATTAGTAACCAGATTAAATCGGGTAAATTTTTTTTATCCAGCCGTGAAAATACTGCCCCCTAGCCCCAACAGGTTAAGTGTGCTGCACCTATCATTGCTGGTTCAGTGACACACATTTTTAATCTAACATTAAGCACAGGAATTATCCCTAAGGTGTGGAAAGCAGCTTTTGTTCTGCCATTACATAAGGGAGGTGACGGTAGTGATTTGGATAACTATCGACCCATCTCTAGGCTACCTTGTCTGGCAAAGATCCTAGAATCTATAGTCAACAAACAGTTACAGTCTTTTCTTTCTGCTAACAGTATTCTTAGCACCAATCAATCTGGTTTTAGATCTAAACACAGTACCACATCGGCCACTATGCTTGTTGTAAATGATATTGCAAATGCCTTAGATGATAGAAAGCACTGTGCTGCGTTGTTTGTAGATTTGTCAAAAGCTTTTGACACTGTAGACCATGCTATCCTTTTGAGTAAGCTGTCATCTATAGGAGTGGGCACGGATGCCTGCCGATGGTTTTATGACTATCTTAAAGATAGAACTCAGGCCGTCATGGTCGACGGGGTCAAGTCTGACTCCTTACAGTTACTTAAAGGGGTCCCTCAGGGTTCAATAATTGGCCCACTATTGTTCTCACTTTATATAAACAACATTGGTGATGATGTCAGATATTGTAAATTCCATTTATATGCAGATGACACAGTGATGTGTCTACCTCCATATATATCATCATTAATTTCCACTAGATATACAAATTTTAAAACCAGATCACAGATGTGGATTACATTAGAGATTCCTGCGGTCTCCACAGAGTTGGGTAGGACTGCCTTTAGTTCCTTTGCGCCTTATTTATGGAACAAACTGCAGATCCAACTTAAGTTAGACACTCTGGTGTCCCTTGCCCATTTTAAAAATGTTATGGAGGATCAATATGATGTTATCTGTGATTGTTTCTGTTGAATTGTGTCTTTGTTTTGTATGTTTGAAATGTTCTTGTCTGTATGCCTAAAACTGTATATGTCAACATGTTTACACAGGGCACAGCCGTAAAAGAGATCCAGGTCTCAGTCTGTTTTCCCTGTTAAAATAAAGATTTTTAAAAAAGTACTCTATTGCTCCAACAGCGGACCAAGCTTTAATGCAGTTGGAGTCTGATTTTAGGATACTACAGGGGTCTCTTTTAAAGCTTAAACTTGTTTTAAACGCTAAGAAAGCAAATGTCATGTTTTTTTCTAGGTCTAAACTCTCAGTTAGAAACACTTTTGTAATCACTAGCTTGGATGGTACTCAAATCAAACAGGTCTCTGCATATACATATTTAGGGGTATGGTTAGATGATAGGCTTTCTTTTAAAAAACATGTTACTGAATTGGGAAAAAAGCTCAAATTCAAGATAGGGTTCCTTTATAGAAACAGGGCTTGTCTGTCCTTTGTAAATAGAAAACAAATTGTGCAGGCTACTTTTATGTCCGTTTTAGATTATGGTGATATTATCTATATGCATGCATCGGCAAACACATTAAAACCACTGGATGCTATTTACCATTGTGCACTCAGGTTTATCACGGGTGATAGTTACAAAACTCATCACTGTATCCTTTATCAACATGTGGGTTGGGCCTCTCTATCTGTGAGGCGAGAGCAACATGCTCTCTTGTTTATTTATAAAGCGCTTCATTTAAAACTACCTCCATATATATCATCATTAATTTCCACTAGATATACAAATTTTAAAACCAGATCACAGATGTGGATTACATTAGAGACTCCTGCGGTCTCCACAGAGTTGGGTAGGAATGCCTTTAGTTCCTTTGCGCCTTATTTATGGAACAAACTGCAGATCCAACTTAAGATAGACACTCTGGTGTCCCTTGCCCATTTTAAAAATGTTATGGAGGATCAATATGATGTTATCTGTGATTGTTTCTGTTGAATTGTGTCTTTGTTTTGTATGTTTGAAATGTTCTTGTCTGTATGCCTAAAACTGTATATGTCCACATGTTTACACAGGGCACAGCCGTAACAGAGATCCAGGTCTCAGTCTGTTTTCCCTGTTAAAATAAAGATTAAAAAAAAAAAAAAAAACATGATTGCAACTTGCTGAAAGTGTCAACAGTGTTCCTATCATCCTGAATAAGCAGTACAGCAAAAATGGTACTTACAGAGTGCATCAAACATGATTTAGGCCTTGTTTTTGAAAAACTGTTTATTTCTGTATTTCATGATTGCAACTTGCTGAAAAGTGTCAACAGTGTTCCTTTCATCGAGTTTAAACAGTACAGCAAAATGGTACTTAACAGAGTGACCTTGTTTTTGAAAAACTGTTTATTTCTGTATTACATGATTGCAACTTGCTGAAAAGTGTCAACAATGTTCCTTTCATCGAGATTAAACAGTACAGCAAAAATGGTACTTACAGAGTGATTCAAACATGACTTAGACCTTGTTTTTGAAAAACTGTTTATTTCTGTATTTCATGATTGCAACTTGCTGAAAAGTGTCAACAATGTTCCTTTCATC
The DNA here is from genome assembly GCF_901001165.1 of Salmo trutta. Classification (NCBI taxonomy): domain Eukaryota; kingdom Metazoa; phylum Chordata; class Actinopteri; order Salmoniformes; family Salmonidae; genus Salmo; species Salmo trutta. The sequence goes on from NW_021822630.1 coordinate 345,137, forward strand.
GAGTTTAAACCGGACAGCAAAATGGTACTTACAGAGTGACTCATGACTTAGACCTTATTTTTGAAAAATTGTTTATTTCTGTATTTCATGATTGCAACTTGCTGAAAAGTGTCAACAATGTTCCTTTCATCGAGTTTAAACAGGACAGCAAAATGGTACTTAACAGAGTGACCTTGTTTTTGAAAAACTATTTATTTCTGTATTTCATATTGCAACTTGCTGAAAAGTGTCAACAATGTTCCTTTCATCGAGATTAAACAGCATAGCAAAATGGTACTTACAGAGTGACTCAAACATGATTTAGGCCTTGTTTGTGAAAAACTATTTATTTCTGTATTTCATGATTGCAACTTCCTGAAAAGTGTCAACAATGTTCCTTTCATCGAGTTTAAACAGTACAGCAAAATTGTACTTACAGAGTGACTCATGACTTAGACCTTGTTTTTGAAAAACTGTTTATTTCTGTATTTCATGATTGCAACTTGCTGAAAAGTGTCAACAATGTTCCTTTCATCGATTTTAAACAGTACAGCAAAATGGTTCTTACAGAGTGACTCAAACATGATTTAGGCCTTGTTTGTGAAAAACTATTTATTTCTGTATTTCATGATTGCAACTTGCTGAAAAGTGTCAACAATGTTCCTTTCATCGAGATTAAACAGTACAACAAAATGGTACTTACAGAGTGACTCAAACATGACTTAGACCTTGTTTTTGAAAAACTGTTTATTTCTGTATTTCATGATTGCAAATTGCTGAAAAGTGTCAACAATGTTCCTTTCATCGAGATTAAACAGTACAGCAAAATGGTACTTACAGAGTGAATCAAACATGACTTAGACCTTGTTTTTGAAAAACTGTTTATTTCTGTATTTCATGATTGCAACTTGCTGAAAAGTGTCAACAGTGTTCCTTTCATCGAGTTTAAACAGTACAGCAAAATGGTACTTAACAGAGTGACCTTGTTTTTGAAAAACTGTTTATTTCTGTATTACATGATTGCAACTTGCTGAAAAGTGTCAACAGTGTTCCTATTATCCTGATTAAGCAGTACAGCAAAAATGGTACTTATAGAGTGCATCAAACATGATTTAGGCCTTGTTTGTGAAAAACTATTTATTTCTGTATTTCATGATTGCAACTTCCTGAAAAGTGTCAACAATGTTCCTTTCATCGAGTTTAAACAGTACAGCAAAATTGTACTTACAGAGTGACTCATGACTTAGACCTTGTTTTTGAAAAACTGTTTATTTCTGTATTTCATGATTGCAACTTGCTGAAAAGTGTCAACAGTGTTCCTATTATCCTGATTAAGCAGTACAGCAAAAATGGTACTTACAGAGTGCATCAAACATGATTTAGGCCTTGTTTGTGAACAACTATTTATTTCTGTATTTCATGATTGCAACTTGCTGAAAAGTGTCAACAATGTTCCTTTCATCGAGTTTAAACAGTACAGCAAAATGGTACTTACAGAGTGACTCAAACATGATTTAGGCCTTGTTTGTGAAAAACTATTTATTTCTGTATTTCATGATTGCAACTTGCTGAAAAGTGTCAACAATGTTCCTTTCATCGAGTTTAAACAGTACAGCAAAATGGTACTTAACAGAGTGACCTTGTTTTTGAAAAACTGTTTATTTCTGTATTACATGATTGCAACTTGCTGAAAAGTGTCAACAGTGTTCCTATTATCCTGATTAAGCAGTACAGCAAAAATGGTACTTACAGAGTGCATCAAACATGATTTAGGCCTTGTTTGTGAAAAACTATTTATTTCTGTATTTCATGATTGCAACTTCCTGAAAAGTGTCAACAATGTTCCTTTCATCGAGTTTAAACAGTACAGCAAAATTGTACTTACAGAGTGACTCATGACTTAGACCTTGTTTTTGAAAAACTGTTTATTTCTGTATTTCATGATTGCAACTTGCTGAAAAGTGTCAACAATGTTCCTTTCATCGATTTTAAACAGTACAGCAAAATGGTACTTACAGAGTGACTCAAACATGATTTAGGCCTTGTTTGTGAAAAACTATTTATTTCTGTATTTCATGATTGCAACTTGCTGAAAAGTGTCAACAATGTTCCTTTCATCGAGATTAAACAGTACAGCAAAATGGTACTTACAGAGTGACTCAAACATGACTTAGACCTAGTTTTTGAAAAACTGTTTATTTCTGTATTTCATGATTGCAACTTGCTGAAAAGTGTCAACAATGTTCCTTTCATTGAGATTAAACAGTACAGCAAAATGGTACTTACAGAGTGAATCAAACATGACTTAGACCTTGTTTTTGAAAAACTGTTTATTTCTGTATTTCATGATTGCAACTTGCTGAAAAGTGTCAAGAGTGTTCCTTTCATCGAGTTTAAACAGTACAGCAAAATGGTACTTAACAGAGTGACCTTGTTTTTGAAAAACTGTTTATTTCTGTATTACATGATTGCAACTTGCTGAAAAGTGTCAACAGTGTTCCTATTATCCTGATTAAGCAGTACAGCAAAAATGGTACTTACAGAGTGCATCAAACATGATTTAGGCCTTGTTTGTGAAAAACTATTTATTTCTGTATTTCATGATTGCAACTTGCTGAAAAGTGTCAACAATGTTCCTTTCATCGAGTTTAAACAGTACAGCAAAATTGTACTTACAGAGTGACTCATGACTTAGACCTTGTTTTTGAAAAACTGTTTATTTCTGTATTTCATGATTGCAACTTGCTGAAAAGTGTCAACAATGTTCGTTTCATCGAGTTTAAACAGTACAGCAAAATGGTACTTAACAGAGTGACCTTGTTTTTGAAAAACTGTTTATTTCTGTATTACATGATTGCAACTTGCTGAAAAGTGTCAACAGTGTTCCTATTATCCTGATTAAGCAGTACAGTAAAAATGGTACTTACAGAGTGCATCAAACATGATTTAGGCCTTGTTTGTGAAAAACTATTTATTTCTGTATTTCATGATTGCAACTTGCTGAAAAGTGTCAACAATGTTCCTTTCATCGAGTTTAAACAGTACAGCAAAATGGTACTTACAGAGTGACTCAAACATGATTTAGGCCTTGTTTGTGAAAAACTATTTATTTCTGTATTTCATGATTGCAACTTGCTGAAAAGTGTCAACAATGTTCCTTTCATCGAGTTTAAACAGTACAGCAAAATGGTACTTAACAGAGTGACCTTGTTTTTGAAAAACTGTTTATTTCTGTATTTCATGATTGCAACTTGCTGAAAAGTGTCAACAATGTTCCTTTCATCGAGTTTAAACAGTACAGCAAAATGGTACTTAACAGAGTGACCTTGTTTTTGAAAAACTGTTTATTTCTGTATTACATGATTGCAACTTGCTGAAAAGTGTCAACAGTGTTCCTATTATCCTGATTAAGCAGTACAGCAAAAATGGTACTTACAGAGTGCATCAAACATGATTTAGGCCTTGTTTGTGAAAAACTATTTATTTCTGTATTTCATGATTGCAACTTCCTGAAAAGTGTCAACAATGTTCCTTTCATCGAGTTTAACCTCTCTGGGGTATGTGGGACGATTTCGTCCCACCTACGTAACAGCTACTGAAATTCCAGTGGCGCGATTTTGGAATCGTTAGAAATACTATTACTTCAATTTCTCAAACATATGACTATTTTACAGCTATTTAAAGACAAGAATCTCGTTAATCTAACCCCACTGTCCGATTTCAAAAAGGCTTTACAACGAAAGCAAAACATTAGATTATGTCAGCAGAGTGCCCAGCCAGAAAAAATCAGACAGCCATTTTTCAAGCTAGCATATCATGTCACATAAACCCAAACCACAGCTAAATGCAGCACTAACCTTTGATGATCTTCATCAGATGACACACCTAGGACATTGTGTTATACAATACATGCATGTCTGTTCAATCAAGTTCATATTTATATCAAAAAACAGCTTTTTGCATTAGCATGTGACGTTCAGAAAAAGCATAACCCCCGCAAACTTCCGGTGAATTTACTAACAGTTTGCTAAATTACTCACGATAAACGTTCACAAAAAGCATAACAATTATTTTAAGAATTATAGATACATTACTCCTCTATGCACTCGATATGTCCGATTTTAAAATAGCTTTTCGGATGAAGCACATTTTGCAATAATCTAAGTACATAGCCCGGCATTACAGGGCTAGCTATTTAGATACCCACCCAGGTCAGCCTCCACCAAAATCACATTTCCTATAAGAAAAATGTTCTTACCTTGCTTGTTCTTCATCAGAATACACTGCCAGGACTTCTACTTCAATAACAAATGTTGGTTTGGTCCCAAATAATCCATCGTTATATCCAAACAGCGACGTTTTGTTCGTGAGTTCTAGAATGCTTCTTCACGGTCCCACGCATGGCGCATTGGCGTGTCAAAAATGTCTAAATATTCCATTACCGTACTTCGAAGCATGTCAACCGCTGTTTAAAACCAATTTTTATGCCATTTAACTCGTAGATTAGTGATAATATTCCGACCGGGAGTATGCATTGAGCCTAAACAGCCGAATAAAATTTCTCCTCAGAAGCAACTCATGCACGCGCCTCATTCAAAGGTCCTCGGAGCAGCCACTTACAAAAGGTGATAATGTGTTTCAGCCTGAGGCTCCCTCGTAAACCTTCAGTTATTTCCCGGGCTCTGAGAGCCTATCGGAGCCCTGGGAATTGTCACGTTACAGCTAAGATCCTTACTTTTCAATAAAAAGATGCAAGACGCACGACTCCTTGTCAGACAGGGTACTTCCTGCTTGAAACCTTGTCAGGTTTTTGCCTGCCATAGGAGTTCTGTTATACTCACAGACACCATTCAAACAGTTTTAGAAAATTCAGAGTGTTTTCTATCCAAACCTGAACAATAATATGCATATTCTAGCTTCTGAGTTGGTGTAGGAGGCAGTTAAAAATGGGAACATATTTTTTCCAAAATTCTCAATACTGCCCCCTAGCCCAGACAGGTTAAACAGTACAGCAAAATTGTACTTACAGAGTGAATCATGACTTAGACCTTGTTTTTGAAAAACTGTTTATTTCTGTATTTCATGATTGCAACTTGCTGAAAAGTGTCAACAATTTTCCTTTCATCGATTTTAAACAGTACAGCAAAATGGTACTTACAGAGTGACTCAAACATGATTTAGGCCTTGTTTGTGAAAAACTATTTATTTCTGTATTTCATGATTGCAACTTGCTGAAAAGTGTCAACAATGTTCCTTTCATCGAGATTAAATAGTACAGCAAAATGGTACTTACAGAGTGACTAAACATGACTTAGACCTAGTTTTTGAAAAACTGTTTATTTCTGTATTTCATGATTGCAACTTGCTGAAAAGTGTCAACAATGTTCCTTTCATTGAGATTAAACAGTACAGCAAAATGGTACTTACAGAGTGAATCAAACATGACTTAGACCTTGTTTTTGAAAAACTGTTTATTTCTGTATTTCATGATTGCAACTTGCTGAAAAGTGTCAACAGTGTTCCTTTCATCGAGTTTAAACAGTACAGCAAAATGGTACTTAACAGAGTGACCTTGTTTTTGAAAAACTGTTTATTTCTGTATTACATGATTGCAACTTGCTGAAAAGTGTCAACAGTGTTCCTATTATCCTGATTAAGCAGTACAGCAAAAATGGTACTTACAGAGTGCATCAAACATGATTTAGGCCTTGTTTGTGAAAAACTATTTATTTCTGTATTTCATGATTGCAACTTCCTGAAAAGTGTCAACAATGTTCCTTTCATCGAGTTTAAACAGTACAGCAAAATTGTACTTACAGAGTGACTCATGACTTAGACCTTGTTTTTGAAAAACTGTTTATTTCTGTATTTCATGATTGCAACTTGCTGAAAAGTGTCAACAATGTTCCTTTCATCGAGATTAAACAGTACAGCAAAATGGTACTTACAGAGTGACTCAAACATGATTTAGGCCTTGTTTGTGAAAAACTATTTATTTCTGTATTTCATGATTGCAACTTGCTGAAAAGTGTCAACAATGTTCCTTTCATCGAGATTAAACAGTATAGCAAAATGGTACTTACAGAGTGCATCAAACATGATTCAGGCCTTGTTTGTGAAATACTATTTATTTCTGTATTTCATGATTGCAACTTGCTGAAAAGTGTCAACAATGTTCCTTTCATCGAGTTTAAACAGTACAGCAAAATGGTACTTACAGAGTGCATCAAACATGATTCAGGCCTTGTTTGTGAAAAACTATTTATTTCTGTATTTCATGATTGCAACTTCCTGAAAAGTGTCAACAATGTTCCTTTCATCGAGTTTAAACAGTACAGCAAAATTGTACTTACAGAGTGACTCATGACTTAGACCTTGTTTTTGAAAAACTGTTTATTTCTGTATTTCATGATTGCAACTTGCTGAAAAGTGTCAACAATGTTCCTTTCATCGAGATTAAACAGTACAGCAAAATGGTACTTACAGAGTGACTCAAACATGACTTAGACCTAGTTTTTGAAAAACTGTTTATTTCTGTATTTCATGATTGCAACTTGCTGAAAAGTGTCAACAATGTTCCTTTCATCGAGATTAAACAGGACAGCAAAATGGTACTTACAGAGTGAATCAAACATGACTTAGACCTTGTTTTTGAAAAACTGATTATTTCTGTATTTCATGATTGCAACTTGCTGAAAAGTGTCAACAGTGTTCCTTTCATCGAGTTTAAACAGTACAGCAAAATGGTACTTAACAGAGTGACCTTGTTTTTGAAAAACTGTTTATTTCTGTATTACATGATTGCAACTTGCTGAAAAGTGTCAACAGTGTTCCTATTATCCTGATTAGGCAGTACAGCAAAAATGGTACTTATATAGTGCATCAAACATGATTTAGGCCTTGTTTGTGAAAAACTATTTATTTCTGTATTTCATGATTGCAACTTCCTGAAAAGTGTCAACAATGTTCCTTTCATCGAGTTTAAACAGTACAGCAAAATTGTACTTACAGAGTGACTCATGACTTAGACCTTGTTTTTGAAAAACTGTTTATTTCTGTATTTCATGATTGCAACTTGCTGAAAAGTGTCAACAATGTTCCTTTCATCGAGATTCAACAGTACAGCAAAATGGTACTTAACAGAGTTACCTTGTTTTTGAAAAACTGTTTATTTCTGTATTACATGATTGCAAAGTGCTGAAAAGTGTCAACAGTGTTCCTATTATCCTGATTAAGCAGTACAGCAAAAATGGTACTTACAGAGTGCATCAAACATGATTTAGGCCTTGTTTGTGAAAAACTATTTATTTCTGTATTTCATGATTGCAACTTCCTGAAAAGTGTCAACAATGTTCCTTTCATCGAGTTTAAACAGTACAGCAAAATTGTACTTACAGAGTGACTCATGACTTAGACCTTGTTTTTGAAAAACTGTTTATTTCTGTATTTCATGATTGCAACTTGCTGAAAAGTGTCAACAATGTTCCTTTCATCGAGTTTAAACAGTACAGCAAAATGGTACTTACAGAGTGACTCAAACATGATTTAGGCCTTGTTTGTGAAAAACTATTTATTTCTGTATTTCATGATTGCAACTTGCTGAAAAGTGTCAACAATGTTCCTTTCATCGAGATTAAACAGTACAGCAAAATGGTACTTACAGAGTGACTAAACATGACTTAGACCTAGTTTTTGAAAAACTGTTTATTTCTGTATTTCATGATTGCAACTTGCTGAAAAGTGTCAACAATGTTCCTTTCATCGAGATTAAACAGTACAGCAAAATGGTACTTACAGAGTGAATCAAACATGACTTAGACCTTGTTTTTGAAAAACTGTTTATTTCTGTATTTCATGATTGCAACTTGCTGAAAAGTGTCAACAGTGTTCCTTTCATCGAGTTTAAACAGTACAGCAAAATGGTACTTAACAGAGTGACCTTGTTTTTGAAAAACTGTTTATTTCTGTATTACATGATTGCAACTTGCTGAAAAGTGTCAACAGTGTTCCGACTATCCTGATTAAGCAGTACAGCAAAAATGGTACTTACAGAGTGCATCAAACATGATTTAGGCCTTGTTTGTGAAAAACTATTTATTTCTGTATTTCATGATTGCAACTTCCTGAAAAGTGTCAACAATGTTCCTTTCATCGAGTTTAAACAGTACAGCAAAATGGTACTTAACAGAGTGACCATGTTTTTGAAAAAATATTTATTTCTGTATTTCATGATTGCAACTTGCTGAAAAGTGTCAACAATGTTCCTTTCATCGAGATTAAACAGTATAGCAAAATGGTACTTACAGAGTGCATCAAACATGATTCAGGCCTTGTTTGTGAAAAACTATTTATTTCTGTATTTCATGATTGCAACTTCCTGAAAAGTGTCAACAATGTTCCTTTCATCGAGTTTAAACAGTACAGCAAAATTGTACTTACAGAGTGACTCATGACTTAGACCTTGTTTTTGAAAAACTGTTTATTTCTGTATTTCATGATTGCAACTTGCTGAAAAGTGTCAACAATGTTCCTTTCATCGAGATTAAACAGGACAGCAAAATGGTACTTACAGAGTGAATCAAACATGACTTAGACCTTGTTTTTGAAAAACTGTTTATTTCTGTATTTCATGATTGCAACTTGCTGAAAAGTGTCAACAGTGTTCCTTTCATCGAGTTTAAACAGTACAGCAAAATGGTACTTAACAGAGTGACCTTGTTTTTGAAAAACTGTTTATTTCTGTATTTCATGATTGCAACTTGCTGAAAAGTGTCAACAATGTTCCTTTCATCGAGTTTAAACAGTACAGCAAAATTGTACTTACAGAGTGACTCATGACTTAGACCTTGTTTTTGAAAAACTGTTTATTTCTGTATTTCATGATTGCAACTTGCTGAAAAGTGTCAACAATGTTCCTTTCATCGAGATTCAACAGTACAGCAAAATGGTACTTAACAGAGTGACCTTGTTTTTGAAAAACTGTTTATTTCTGTATTACATGATTGCAACTTGCTGAAAAGTGTCAACAGTGTTCCTATTATCCTGATTAAGCAGTACAGCAAAAATGGTACTTACAGAGTGCATCAAACATGATTTAGGCCTTGTTTTTGAAAAAATATTTATTTCTGTATTTCATGATTGCAACTTGCTGAAAAGTGTCAACAATGTTCCTTTCATCGAAATTAAACAGTATAGCAAAATGGTACTTACAGAGTGCATCAAACATGATTCAGGCCTTGTTTGTGAAAAACTATTTATTTCTGTATTTCATGATTGCAACTTCCTGAAAAGTGTCAACAATGTTCCTTTCATCGAGTTTAAACAGTACAGCAAAATTGTACTTACAGAGTGACTCATGACTTAGACCTTGTTTTTGAAAAACTGTTTATTTCTGTATTTCATGATTGCAACTTGCTGAAAAGTGTCAACAATGTTCCTTTCATCGAGATTAAACAGTACAGCAAAATGGTACTTACAGAGTGAATCAAACATGACGTAGACCTTGTTTTTGAAAAACTGTTTATTTCTGTATTTCATGATTGCAACTTGCTGAAAAGTGTCAACAGTGTTCCTTTCATCGAGTTTAAACAGTACAGCAAAATGGTACTTAACAGAGTGACCTTGTTTTTGAAAAACTGTTTATTTCTGTATTTCATGATTGCAACTTGCTGAAAAGTGTCAACAATGTTCCTTTCATCGAGTTTAAACAGTACAGCAAAATTGTACTTACAGAGTGACTCATGACTTAGACCTTGTTTTTGAAAAACTGTTTATTTCTGTATTTCATGATTGCAACTTGCTGAAAAGTGTCAACAATGTTCCTTTCATCGAGATTCAACAGTACAGCAAAATGGTACTTAACAGAGTGACCTTGTTTTTGAAAAACTGTTTATTTCTGTATTACATGATTGCAACTTGCTGAAAAGTGTCAACAGTGTTCCTTTCATCGAGATTAAACAGTATAGCAAAATGGTACTTACAGAGTGCATCAAACATGATTCAGGCCTTGTTTGTGGAAAACTATTTATTTCTGTATTTCATGATTGCAACTTGCTGAAAAGTGTCAACAATGTTCCTTTCATCGAGATTAAACAGTACAGCAAAATGGTACTTACAGAGTGACTCAAACATGACTTAGACCTAGTTTTTAAAAAACTGTTTATTTCTGTATTTCATGATTGCAACTTGCTGAAAAGTGTCAACAATGTTCCTTTCATCGAGATTAAACATTATAGCAAAATGGTACTTACAGAGTGACTCAAACATGATTTAGGCCTTGTTTGTGAAAAACTATTTATTTCTGTATTTCATGATTGCAACTTGCTGAAAAGTGTCAACAATGTTCCTTTCATCGAGATTAAACAGTACAGCAAAATGGTACTTACAGAGTGACTCAAACATGACTTAGACCTTGTTTTTGAAAAACTGTTTATTTCTGTATTTCATGATTGCAACTTGCTGAAAAGTGTCAACAATGTTCCTTTCATCGAGATTAAACAGTACAGCAAAATGGTACTTACAGAGTGACTCAAACATGACTTAGACCTTATTTTTGAAAAACTGTTTATTTCTGTATTTCATGATTGCAACTTGCTGAAAAGTGTCAACAATGTTCCTTTCATCGAGATTAAACAGTACAGCAAAATGGTACTTACAAAGTGACTCAAACATGACTTAGACCTTCTTTTTGAAAAACTGTTTATTTCTGTATTTCATGATTGCAACTTGCTGAAAAGTGTCAACAATGTTCCTTTCATCGAGATTAAACAGGACAGCAAAATGGTACTTACAGAGTGAATCAAACATGACTTAGACCTTGTTTTTGAAAAACTGTTTATTTCTGTATTTCATGATTGCAACTTGCTGAAAAGTGTCAACAGTGTTCCTTTCATCGAGTTTAAACAGTACAGCAAAATGGTACTTAACAGAGTGACCTTGTTTTTGAAAAACTGTTTATTTCTGTATTACATGATTGCAACTTGCTGAAAAGTGTCAACAGTGTTCCTATTATCCTGATTAAGCAGTACAGCAAAAATGGTACTTATAGAGTGCATCAAACATGATTTAGGCCTTGTTTGTGAAAAACTATTTATTTCTGTATTTCATGATTGCAACTTCCTGAAAAGTGTCAACAATGTTCCTTTCATCGAGTTTAAACAGTACAGCAAAATGGTACTTACAGAGTGACCTTGTTTTTGAAAAAATATTTATTTCTGTATTTCATGATTGCAACTTGCTGAAAAGTGTCAACAATGTTCCTTTCATCGAGATTAAACAGTATAGCAAAATGGTACTTACAGAGTGCATCAAACATGATTCAGGCCTTGTTTGTGAAAAACTTTTTTTTTCTGTATTTCATGATTGCAACTTGCTGAAAAGTGTCAACAATGTTCCTTTCATCGAGATTAAACAGTACAGCAAAATGGTACTTACAGAGTGACTCAAACATGACTTAGACCTAGTTTTTGAAAAACTGTTTATTTCTGTATTTCATGATTGCAACTTGCTGAAAAGTGTCAACAATGTTCCTTTCATCGAGATTAAACAGTACAGCAAAATGGTACTTACAGAGTGACTCAAACATGACTTAGACCTTGTTTTTGAAAAACTGTTTATTTCTGTATTTCATGATTGCAACTTGCTGAAAAGTGTCAACAGTGTTCCTTTCATCGAGTTTAAACAGTACAGCAAAATGGTACTTAACAGAGTGACCTTGTTTTTGAAAAACTGTTTATTTCTGTATTTCATGATTGCAACTTCCTGAAAAGTGTCAACAATGTTCCTTTCATCGAGTTTAAACAGTACAGCAAAATTCTACTTACAGAGTGACTCATGACTTAGACCTTGTTTTTGAAAAACTGTTTATTTCTGTATTTCATGATTGCAACTTGCTGAAAAGTGTCAACAATGTTCCTTTCATCGAGATTCAACAGTACAGCAAAATGGTACTTAACAGAGTGATCTTGTTTTTGAAAAACTGTTTATTTCTGTATTACATGATTGCAACTTGCTGAAAAGTGTCAACAGTGTTCCTATTATCCTGATTAAGCAGTACAGCAAAAATGGTACTTACAGAGTGCATCAAACATGATTTAGGCCTTGTTTTTGAAAAAATATTTATTTCTGTATTTCATGATTGCAACTTGCTGAAAAGTATCAACAATGTTCCTTTCATCGAGATTAAACAGTATAGCAAAATGGTACTTACAGAGTGCATCAAACATGATTCAGGCCTTGTTTGTGAAAAACTATTTATTTCTGTATTTCATGATTGCAACTTGCTGAAAAGTGTCAACAATGTTCCTTTCATCGAGATTAAACAGTACAGCAAAATGGTACTTACAGAGTGACTCAAACATGACTTAGACCTAGTTTTTGAAAAACTGTTTATTTCTGTATTTCATGATTGCAACTTGCTGAAAAGTGTCAACAATGTTCCTTTCATCGAGATTAAACAGTATAGCAAAATGGTACTTACAGAGTGACTCAAACATGATTTAGGCCTTGTTTGTGAAAAACTATTTATTTCTGTATTTCATGATTGCAACTTGCTGAAAAGTGTCAACAATGTTCCTTTCATCGAGATTAAACAGTACAGCAAAATGGTACTTACAGAGTGACTCAAACATGACTTAGACCTTGTTTTTGAAAAACTGTTTATTTCTGTATTTCATGATTGCAACTTGCTGAAAAGTGTCAACAGTGTTCCTTTCATCGAGTTTAAACAGTACAGCAAAATGGTACTTAACAGAGTGACCTTGTTTTTGAAAAACTGTTTATTTCTGTATTACATGATTGCAACTTGCTGAAAAGTGTCAACAATGTTCCTTTCATCGAGATTAAACAGTACAGCAAAATGGTACTTACAGAGTGACTCAAACATGACTTAGACCTTGTTTTTGAAAAACTGTTTATTTCTGTATTTCATGATTGCAACTTGCTGAAAAGTGTCAACAATGTTCCTTTCATCGAGATTAAACAGGACAGCAAAATGGTACTTACAGAGTGAATCAAACATGACTTAGACCTTGTTTTTGAAAAACTGTTTATTTCTGTATTTCATGATTGCAACTTGCTGAAAAGTGTCAACAGTGTTCCTTTCATCGAGTTTAAACAGTACAGCAAAATGGTACTTAACAGAGTGACCTTGTTTTTGAAAAACTGTTTATTTCTGTATTACATGATTGCAACTTGCTGAAAAGTGTCAACAGTGTTCCTATTATCCTGATTAAGCAGTACAGCAAAAATGGTACTTACAGAGTGCATCAAACATGATTTAGGCCTTGTTTGTGAAAAACTATTTATTTCTGTATTTCATGATTGCAACTTCCTGAAAAGTGTCAACAATGTTCCTTTCATCGAGTTTAAACAGTACAGCAAAATTGTACTTACAGAGTGACTCATGACTTAGACCTTGTTTTTGAAAAACTGTTTATTTCTGTATTTCATGATTGCAACTTGCTGAAAAGTGTCAACAATGTTCCTTTCATCGAGATTCAACAGTACAGCAAAATGGTACTTACAGAGTGACTCAAACATGATTTAGGCCTTGTTTGTGAAAAACTATTTATTTCTGTATTTCATGATTGCAACTTGCTGAAAAGTGTCAACAATGTTCCTTTCATCGAGTTTAAACAGTACAGCAAAATGGTACTTACAGAGTGACCTTGTTTTTGAAAAAATATTTATTTCTGTATTTCATGATTGCAACTTGCTGAAAAGTGTCAACAATGTTCCTTTCATCGAGATTAAACAGTATAGCAAAATGGTACTTACAGAGTGCATCAAACATGATTCAGGCCTTGTTTGTGAAAAACTATTTTTTTCTGTATTTCATGATTGCAACTTGCTGAAAAGTGTCAACAATGTTCCTTTCATCGAGATTAAACAGTACAGCAAAATGGTACTTACAGAGTGACTCAAACATGACTTAGACCTAGTTTTTGAAAAACTGTTTATTTCTGTATTTCATGATTGCAACTTGCTGAAAAGTGTCAACAATGTTCCTTTCATCGAGATTAAACAGTATAGCAAAATGGTACTTACAGAGTGACTCAAACATAATTTAGGCCTTGTTTGTGAAAAACTATTTATTTCTGTATTTCATGATTGCAACTTGCTGAAAAGTGTCAACAATGTTCCTTTCATCGAGATTAAACAGTACAGCAAAATGGTACTTACAGAGTGACTCAAACATGACTTAGACCTTGTTTTTGAAAAACTGTTTATTTCTGTATTTCATGATTGCAACTTGCTGAAAAGTGTCAACAATGTTCCTTTCATCGAGATTAAACAGTACAGCAAAATGGTACTTACAGAGTGACTCAAACATGACTTAGACCTTATTTTTGAAAAACTGTTTATTTATGTATTTCATGATTGCAACTTGCTGAAAAGTGTCAACAGTGTTCCTTTCATTGAGTTTAAACAGTACAGCAAAATGGTACTTAACAGAGTGACCTTGTTTTGAAAAACTGTTTATTTCTGTATTACATGATTGCAACTTGCTGAAAAGTGTCAACAATGTTCCTTTCATCGAGTTTAAACAGTACAGCAAAATGGTACTTACAGAGTGACTCATGACTTAGACCTTGTTTTTGAAAAACTGTTTATTTCTGTATTTCATGATTGCAACTTGCTGAAAAGTGTCAACAATGTTCCTTTCATCGAGTTTAAACAGTACAGCAAAATGGTACTTAACCTCTCTGGCGCAGGTGGGACGAATTCGTCCCACCTACGTAACAGCCACTTGAATCCAGTGGCGCGATTTTTGAATCGTTTGAAATACTATTACTTCAATTTCTCAAACATATGACTATTTTACAGCTATTTAAAGACAAGTCTCTCGTTAATCTAACCACACTGTCCGATTTCAAGAAGGCTTTAAAACGAAAGCAAAACATTAGATTATGTCAGGAGAGTGCCCAGCCAGAAATAATCAGACACCATTTTTCAAGCTAGCATATAATGTCACAAAAACCCAAACCACAGCTAAATGCAGCACTAACCTTTTATGATCTTCATCAGATGACACACCTAGGACATTATGTTATACAATACATGCATGTCTGTTCAATCAAGTTCATATTTATATCAAAAAACAGCTTTTTACATTAGCATGTGACGTTCAGAAAAAGCATACCCCCCGCAAACGTCCGGGGAATTTACTAACATCTTGCTAAATTACTCACGATAAACGTTCACAAAAAGCATAACAATTATTTTAAGAATTATAGATACATTACTCCTCTATGCACTCGATATGTCCGATTTTAAAATAGCTTTTCGGATGAAGCACATTTTGCAATATTCTAAGTACATAGCCCGGCATCTCAGGGCTAGCTATTTAGACACCCGGCAAGATTAGCCTTCACCAAAATCATATTTCCTATAAGAAAAATGGTCTTACCTTTCTTGTTCTTCGTCAGAATGCACTCCCAGGACTTCTACTTCAATAACAAATGTAGGTTTGGTCCCAAATAATCCATCGTTATGTTCCATCAGCGACGTTTTGTTCATGCGTTCTAGACATTATCCCAATGGTAAATCACGGTCATGAGCATGGCGCAGAACGTGACAAAACATTTCTAAATATTCCATTACCGTACTTCGAAGCATGTCAACCGCTGTTTAAAATAAATTTTTATGCCATTTATCTCGTAGAAAAGCGATAATATTCCGACCGGGAATCTGCAATAAGCTAAACAGCCGAATGAAAATACTCCACGGGGGCGAATCGCGCACGCGCCTCATTCCATTGTCACCTAATGGGACACTTGGAAAAGGCGATAATCTGTTTCAGCCTGAGGCTGCCTCGTCATCGTTCAGGTTTTTCCCGGGTTCTGAGAGCCTATTGGAGCCCTAGGAATTGTCACGTTACAGCTAAGATCCTTACTCTTCAATAAACAGAGGCAAGAAGAACGACTCCTTGTCAGACAGGCCACTTCCTGCATGAAACCTTGTCAGGTTTTTGCCTGCCATAGGAGTTCTGTTATACTCACAGACACCATTCAAACAGTTTTAGAAACTTTAGGGTGTTTTCTATCCAAACCTGAACAATAATATGCATATTCTAGCTTCTGAGTTGGTGTAGGAGGCAGTTAAAAATGGGCACATATTTTTTCCAAAATTCTCAATACTGCCCCCTATCCCAAACAGGTTAACAGAGTGACCTTGTTTTTGAAAAACTGTTTATTTCTGTATTACATGATTGCAACTTGCTGAAAAGTGTCATCAGTGTTCCTATTATCCTGATTAAGCAGTACAGCAAAAATGGTACTTACAGAGTGCATCAAACATGATTCAGGCCTTGTTTGTGAAAAACTATTTATTTCTGTATTTCATGATTGCAACTTCCTGAAAAGGGTCAACAATGTTCCTTTCATTGAGTTTAAACAGTACAGCAAAATGGTACTTAACAGAGTGACCTTGTTTTGAAAAACTGTTTATTTCTGTATTACATGATTGCAACTTGCTGAAAAGTGTCAACAATGTTCCTTTCATCGAGTTTAAACAGTACAGCAAAATGGTACTTAACCTCTCTGGCGCAGGTGGGACGAATTCGTCCCACCTACGTAACAGCCACTTGAATCCAGTGGCGCGATTTTTGAATCGTTTGAAATACTATTACTTCAATTTCTCAAACATATGACTATTTTACAGCTATTTAAAGACAAGACTCTTGTTAATCTAACCACACTGTCCGATTTCAAAAAGGCTTTACAATGAAAGCAAAACATTAGATTATGTCAGGAGAGTGCCCAGCCAGAAATAATCAGACACCCATTTTTCAAGCTAGCATATAATGTCACAGAAACACAAACCACAGCTAAATGCAGCACTAACCTTTTATGATCTTCATCAGATGACACTCCTAGGACATTATGTTATACAATACATGCATGTCTGTTCAATCAAGTTCATATTTATATCAAAAAACAGCTTTTTACATTAGCATGTGACGTTCAGAAAAAGCATACCCCCCGCAAACTTCCGGGGAATTTACTAACAGTTTGCTAAATTACTCACGATAAACGTTCACAAAAAGCATAACAATTATTTTAAGAATTATAGATACATTACTCCTCTATGCACTCGATATGTCCGATTTTAAAATAGCTTTTCGGATGAAGCACATTTTGCAATATTCTAAGTACATAGCCCAGCCATCACGGGCTAGCTATTTAGACACCCGGCAAGATTAGCCTTCACCAAAATCACATTTCCTTTAAGAAAAATTGGATTACCTTTCCTGTTCTTCGTCAGATTGCACTCCCAGGACTTCTACTTCAATAACAAATGTAGGTTTGGTCCCAAATAATCCATCGTTATGTTCCATCAGCGACGTTTTGTTCATGCGTTCTAGACACTATCAGAATACTAAATCACGGTCACGAGCATGGCGCATGGCGTGACAAAAAATTTCTAAATATTCCATTACCGTACTTCGAAGCATGTCAACCGCTGTTTAAAATCAATTTTTATGCCATTTATCTCGTAGAAAAGCGATAATATTCCGACCGGGAATCTGCAATAAGCTAAACATCCGAATGAAAATACTCCACGGGGGCGAATCGCGCACGCGCCCCATTCCATTGTCACCTAATGGGACACTTGGAAAAGGCGATAATCTGTTTCAGCCTGAGGCTGCCTCGTCATCGTTCCTGTTTTTCCCGGGTTCTGAGAGCCTATTGGAGCCCTAGGAATTGTCACGTTACAGCTAAGATCCTTACTCTTCAATAAACAGAGGCAAGAAGAACGACTCCTTGTCAGACAGGCCACTTCCTGCATGAAACCTTGTCAGGTTTTTGCCTGCCATAGGAGTTCTGTTATACTCACAGACACCATTCAAACAGTTTTAGAAACTTTAGGGTGTTTTCTATCCAAACCTGAACAATACTATGCATATTCTAGCTTCTGAGTTGGTGTAGGAGGCAGTTAAAAATGGGCACATATTTTTCCCAAAATTCTCAATACTGCCCCCTATCCCAAACAGGTTAAGCCCCACACTGTGTCACTCCATCCTAGCTGTGTGTGTGTGTGTGTGTAAGTTTTTTCTTGGACATCTGTTGGGAGAAATGACTGATTTTACAGTTCATGAGGGTTGCCTAATCACACATATGACATTTCTGAAAGATGTGACCTTCTTAACCCTTCGAAACATCCCCTATGACACCAATTTAAGGCACTTCTGGAAGGTACAGGACGCTGAAAGTAAACGCATATCCTCCTTTGTGTAGGCTTTTACAGAATCCGGAGTTTCAAGTCTTTACGTTAAGGACTGACTGATTTACAGAGGGTTGAAAGCAGTGTTTTTCACAAACTCCAGGTTGGGTATATCCAAACCACTTTTAGGGTCAATTTAACCACTTCCGGTTGCTCCAGGAAGCTTAGAATCAACACAGGATTGGAGGATTCTAAATAGTTTGCCTTCATTAGACAACTTTGTTCCAATATTTCTGTAAATCAGTGATATTTATTCCCATAGTAATTCATTATGGATCCATAACTAAATCTGCAGTTTAAAGGAGTATTTGTTTTAGCATTATTTTATTAACGAAATGTGTTTTTGTTTATTAGGCTACTCTGCAGTCTACAATACATACTGTAGTAAACATGGGAAAGTGCCTAATTCCTTACATAAAGGAGAGCAAGCCATGTCTGTACTACAGAATGCGGGGCACGCGGAAGACCGGTGTTATTTCATAGTTGTGATGTCTTCACTATTATTCTATGTAGAAAATAGTAAAAATAAAGAAAAATCCTGGAATGAGTAGGTGTGTCCAAACTTTTGACTGGTACTTGCTTAATTCATTTTCTTAATATCATGGTGTTTCTAAAAAATGAAAAATGAAATACCCTCTGGGTTTCCGTTAGGATGGAACAGAAAATGTACAACGTGACGCTCATAAATTCAGAGCATTGTCAGTTTGTAAATTCAGACCGGTTCGCTCTCGGAGCGCACACTGGATGTTCAGACCGAGGAGTAGGGTTGATTTGAGCGTTCTGGCCTTACAACAGCAGTCAAGCACCCAAGCAATCGTAGGCTAGCTTGCTAGCTACTTCCAGACACAAATGAGCCCACTCTGGCAGTTTTACTCGCCCTAGCAGAGCTAGTTAACCTGGTTAAAGAACATCATTCTGTCATTCTGTCATCATTCTGTCACGAAGAAGAGTTATGGAGTCTTTGCAGCGTGTAGATGGTGCAGGTATCATTGCATATTTCCCATCACCTAATGAACAACCACAATACCAGTCTGGTGTTAATAACTTCTTGGGGCTATGTGGGACGTTAGCGTGCCACCCGTGGCGCACCCTATCAACAGCAGGTGCATTTCAAGAGCGGCAAATTTGAAACCAAATAAATGTCCAAATTCAAATTTCTCAAACATACAACTAACTTACAGCCTTTGAAAGATAAACATCTCCTTAATCTAACCACGTTTTCCGATTTCAAAAAGGTTTTACGGGGAAAGCATAAAGTTAGGTTATGTTAGGAGAGTACATTGACAATAGCTGTGTGTAGTGTATTGTCGATTCAAAGACAGGCTTCACCAAAACCATAAAATCAGCTAAAATTATGCACTAACCTTTTACAATCTCCATCAGATGACACTCCTAGGACATTATGTTAGACAATGCATGCATTTTTAGTTCTATCAAGTTCATATTTATATCTAAAAACAGCGTTTTACTATGGCGTTGATGTTCAGGAAATCGTTTCCCTCCAATACCGGCAGTCAAGTTATGACAACAAAATAATTAATTAATATTAGAAAACATTGGTAAAATATTATATTGTCATTCAAAGAATTATAGATTTACATCTCTTGAACGCAATGGACTTGCCAGATTTAAAATTAACCTTACTGGGAAATCACACTTTGCAATAATCTGAGCACTGTGCCAGAAAAATACGCATTGCGATACAGACTAACCGCCATGTTGGAGAGATCTAAAATCGAAAATACTATGTAAATAATCCATTACCTTTGATTCTCTTCATCAGATGTCACTTCCAAAGAATCCCAGGTCCATAACGAATGTAGTTTTGTTCAAAAAAGCTCATCATTTATGTCCAAAAACCTCCGTGTTGTAGCACATGATCTAAGCCAGCCGGACTTCACTTCACATCACGAACGGAAAAAATATATTTACGTTCGTTCAAACATGTCAAACGTTGTATCGCATAAATCATTAGGGCCTTTTTTAACCAGAACATGAATAAAATTCAAGGCGGACCATTGGGTTCTCTTTTAAAACGTTTCGGAATGAGAGTACCCACCATCAACTCGCACGCCAGGTGTCTAATGGGCCATCGCCGTTCCAAAGCTCTTCTTCAGTCAGATCTCACTGTAGAAGACTCAAAACACTTTGTAAAGGCTGGGGACATCTTGTGGAAGCAATAGGAAGTGCCAAAACATTCCTCACCCCCTTTGTTTTTCAATGGTATAGGCTTAAAGTCAATTCAACACATCAGGTATCCACTTCCTGTCAGAATCTGTCTCAGGGTTTTGCCTGCCAAATGAGTTCTGTTATACTCACAGACACCATTCAAACAGTTTTTGAAACTTTAGGGTGTTTTCTTTAGGGTGTTTTCTATCCATATATAATAAGTATATGCATATTATAGTTACTGGGTAGGATTAGTAACCAGATTAAATCGGGTACATTTTTTTATCCAGCCGTGAAAATACTGCCCCCTATACCCTAACAGGTTAAGCTTTCTGTGCTGTATTGACGTATCCTGAAAATGACATCTGCTGCTTTAGATTGAACGACCATATCTCAGTTATTGTTTTCATATCTACAAAAAATATGCTATTTTCTTTACTTTCAGAGAGCGAGCTGATCAAGGGGTCGAAAATGTAGATATTGCCAGATGTTCACTGTCCGAGGAACAGGCCGTGAAGCGTTATTGCTGGCAAAAGTGTCCATAACCAGAAGTAATTAAACTGTTCTGTGCTTTTTTTCTCTCTTCATCTCTGCCTGTCTTGTTGTACATGGAACCTGTCTCGTATGCATTAATGAAAAAACCCTTAAGATGTCAGCTGCTAATTTTCAGATTTACACCACATAAACACAGTAATTTTCACTGGACTATCTGTTGCTGCCAAGTCATGATTCCCTGTGGGTTACCCTTGCAATAACCAAGTGGTGAGACACATAGCCCTCTATATTTAAATGTTTCAGATACACTCTGATAGGTGTCTGCATCGCATACTGTATTTTATATTGACATCTTCTGTTGTTTGTCCTCGTGTCTGTTTTTCAGCATAAAGTACTACTCTGTAGCCACTTAGTATGGACACCAGGTGAGACCACACACACACACACACACACACACACCCAATAACAGTCTCTCTTCTTCACTTCATCCCTCTCCCCCTTCTCCCTAAATTCTCTAGGTTATATCAGCTGTTTTGATGTACCCCTCCCGTATCTGACCTGGCTGACACAGCATGATTATAGGTGAGAGGTCACTTGGTCGGGTCAACAGGAAGTATTATTAAAGAGATGCTTTACAATGAAATACAGACAGAGATGTAGTAGTCCCAGAGTTAATGATCTTAGGTCAGTTTTGCGTTTCACCTGCTGATGATTATGATGACTGACCGTGTTAGAATAAAAAAACAAGGCTTAATTATGCTCTCTCTCTATCCAT
Organism: Salmo trutta; assembly: GCF_901001165.1. Taxonomy (NCBI): domain Eukaryota; kingdom Metazoa; phylum Chordata; class Actinopteri; order Salmoniformes; family Salmonidae; genus Salmo; species Salmo trutta. Next base: position 366,780 of record NW_021822630.1, read on the forward strand.
CTGTTTCTCGTCTGCAGGTATGTTTTGATGTGAGAGAGGAAGCCAGTCCTGTCACCTGCTCTTAAAATAACCGTTTGGGCCAACTGGGGGCCCAAGGCTGGTTAGGAGACACCGCAATTGTGATGAACTGAGATAATATTAGGGTAGCACTGTAATTCATGAATCATATGCCGCTGTTCTTTCCTCTTTCCCTTTCAGTCTTCTACACCTCTCTCCCCACCTCATCTTTCTTCCTCGTTTCTCGTTTTATAATGCACAACATATGTGCACTGAAGTACAGATTGAACTTGTATTTATAATATAATATTACAATTATCATATTTATAATGCATGTATTATGTATTTATAACACCTGGATAATGAACTTTTCATTAAAGCGTTTCACATTCTCCGCTGGTTAAAATTAAGTATCTCATTGAAATACTATCCTGTGTCCTCAGATTAATCTGTCAATGGAAAATGTCAGTCTGTGCTATCTTCCCCCAAAACAATGCTTTCTCATTCCAACAAACTAATTCCTAACTGGTTGTCATCTGTATGTCCTGTTGTCCTTATGAGGCTTCAACTTGTAAATGAGCACAAATTGTGGGACCGATATTGGCATTTTTCACACACCATGTCCAAATCATCCAAAGTATCTAAAATTGATTGTGAAGCTCAACACAGTCACTTATACTGTGCATTTGGAAAGTATTTTTTCTGTATATATGAATTTGATTTGTAAATCAGCCTTTACTTAAATCATGTTTCTAGTCTATTGCATAGTTACAATGTGTAATCATTGATGTCCCAGGAGCAGGAGTGGTAAACACTGTTGAAGTGTATAATTGTAATACATACATGAAGACATAGCATCATTCAAATAATGGAGTGACTGAAAAAGAATGTCTCAGAGATTCATACCTGAACCGCACCTTTGTTTGCCAAGGAAGAGTACATGATCAGTGAATATATTCAATGTACAGACTACAATGTGGGAATCTCATGCGTGGTAATAACTACAGTACATGTATATAAGACTTGCATCCTTGGTACAATAAAGTTATTATATTCTACTCTATACATAGGCTTCATTAATGCCATTCAGACTTGAAGTTGATACAACAACTATAATAGCTGAGGTTCATAGATAGGTTCTGAACTAATATTCATACCAAACGTTTTAGGGTCCATACACAGATCGGCTGCATACTGTAACTAGCTACACATCCATAGCCATACAGTTATTTTTATCCACTACACAATAAGCAAGTAAATAGTTAGCTAGCTATGTTACTTCAGCTGCATTGCAAGGCAAGCTTACACAATTGTACATTCAATTTGCAGTAAATGCTTTAGCTAGCTAGATTCTTTACATCCACTATTTCACAAGACGACAGCCTGGTTTGCTGGTTCTCAGGAGTCCCTAAAACAAACAACACGAATTATAAATTAATTCTGTCATAACACTAGCTACCTAGCTGGCTAATGTTAGCTAGTCAGCTAACTTGCTAATTAGTGATTTTTGTAAATAAACTTTATGACAAAATAATATGCACAATCGTTTGTCTCTACATTAACTAACATATTCCTCTCAATTGTAAATGTTTTGGTTGACTCGTTATGACATTATAACTACTTATATTTGGCCTACATAACTACTTACTTCCATTTGGTTGAAGAATCAGAATCAGGAGACAGGAGGGAGAAGGATTTAGCAGAAGGGAGAGATGATAGGACAGAAGAGGAGAGAGTGGTGGGAGAGAGAGAGCAAAAATTGCAATAGTGCATTACCATCTGAGTAGGGGCTGAGTGGCTAGGGTTGGAGGAAAGGGAGACAGAAAAGGAAACAAAGTACTGATCAGAGACTAGGAGGGGGGTTGCAGTGAGATTAGTAGGCGAACAGCCTCTAGTAAAGATGAGGTCAAGCGTACTGCCTGCCTTGTGAGTGGGAGGGGACTGAGAAAGGGTGAGGTCAAAAGAGGCCATAAGCTTGAGTTCATTTGCACACAAAAAATCATACAATGATGGAAAGACCTGTATGTTGTCCTTGTTAATGCAGACAGAAAAGAGCTCCAACTTCTTAATCATAGCCTCAATTTTGTCCCGCACATTAATATAGTTGCGGAGAGTCTCTGTAATCCTAGATTCAGATCATTCAGGCGAGAAAAAACATCACCCAGATAGGACATCATGTGAGAATCTCGTCATCATGCAAGCGGTCAGACAAATGAAAATGATGGTCAGTAAAGAAAACTCTAAGCTCATCTCTCAATTCACAAAAATGTGTCAATACTTTGTCTGTTGATAACCAGCTCAGTTCTGTATGTTGTAAAAGTGTTACATGGTCGCTGCCCATATCATTGCATAAAGCAGAAAATACACGAGAGTTCAGGGGCCTTGCTTTAACAAAGTTAACTATTTTAACTGAAGTGTCCAAAACGTCTTTCAAGCTATCAGGCATTTCCTTGGCAGCAAGAGCCTCTCAGTGGATGCTGCAGAGTATCCAAGGGGCGTCGGGAGCAACTGCTTGTACGCGCGTTACCACTCCACTATGTCTCCCTGTCATGTATTTTGCGCCAACAGCACAGATACCAACACATCTTGACCACCAAAGCCCATTTGATGTCACAAAGCTGTCCAGTACTTTAAAAATATCCTCTCCTGTTGTCCTGGTTTCCAGTTGTTTGCAGAAGAGGATGTCTTCCTTAATTAACCCCCCATAAATGTAACAGACATATACCAGGAGCTGTGCCAGGCCCGCCATGTAATTTTATTTTTGGCAGTGAAACGAGGCTACTCAGGCGAGAAAAATAGCCCCGCTGGATAGCACCGTATAGCCCCATTTGAAAATATAAATAGACTGTTTGAAAATGTGAAGAAATTATTTGTATTTTTTTAACGTTATTTTTGTTTTTTTAATGTGCATTACATTTTTATTTGGCGTACCCCCGACAGCATTGCGCATACCCCTGGGGGTACGCGTACCCCAGTTTGGGAATACCTGCTCTACAACATCCGTAGGGTATGACCCTACCTCAAACAGGAAGAGACGCAGGTCCTAATCCAGGGACTTGTCATCTCCCATCTGGACTACTGCAACTCACTGTTGGCTGGGCTCCCCGCTTGTGCTATCAAACTCCTGCAACTTATCCAGAATTCTGCAGTCAGCCTGGTGTTCAACCTTCCCAAGTTCTCCCATGTCACCCCGCTCTCTCCACACACTCTCTCCGCACTGGAAGTTTTGAAAGAGCGTGCAATTGGCATGCTGGCTACAGAAGATTCCACCAGAGCTGTTGCCCGATAATTAAATGTTAATTTCTCTACCATAAGCCACCTCCAATGTCGCTTTAGAGAATTTGTCAGTACGTCCAGCCGGCCTGTGAACAGAGTCCCCCATGGTGGCTGTGAGGTTATGGTATGGGCACGCATAAGCTACGGACAACAAACACAATTGCATTTTATTGATGGCAATTTGAATGCATAGAGATACCGTGATGAGATCCTGAGGCACATTGTTGTACCATTCATCTGCCGCCATCAGCTCATGTTTCGGCATGATAATGCAAGGCCCCATGTCGTAAGGATCTGTACACAGTTCCTGGAAGCTGAAAATGTCCTAGTTCTTCCATGTCCTGCATACTCACCAGACATGTCACCCATTGAACATGTTTGGGATGCTCTGCATCAATGTATATGACAGCGTGTTCCCACCAATACCCAGAAAATTCACACAGCCATTGAAGAGGAGTGGGACAACATTCCACAGGCCACAATCATCAGTCTGATCAACTCTATGCGAAGGAGATGTGTCGTGCTGCATTAGGCAAATGGTGGTCACCAGATAATGACTGGTTTTCTGATCCACGCCCTACCTTTTTTTAAAGGTATCTGTGACCAACAGGTGCATACCTGTATTTTCAGTCATGTGAAATCCATAGATTAGGGCCTAATTTATTTATTTCAATTGGCCGATTTCCTTATATGAACACCAACACCACCAGTAAAATCGTTGAAATTGTTGCAGGTTGCGTTTATATTTTTGTTCAGTTTAAATGTGGAGAGAGAAAAAAAGGTCATACAAACACATAAAACTCTGGATAGTCTAAAAGTTAGTCTGAAAGTCGTAAAATGTTTTAAAGTTTTGAATAGTCTGGAAGCTGTCAAGTCTGGAAGTCCAATAAGGTCCTAAATAGTCCTGTCTCTATGATGCAGATTGAGGTGTCGAACGTCCTGACCCAGGCAGGGGTCACTCTGACCAGTCTGGTGTCAATGTCTCAGGACCTGGTGGTCAAACTCAAGGCCCTCCACCTGGACACACAGGAGTTTGTGAGTCTCAAATACCTGGTCCTCCTCAACCCTGGTGAGTGAGTCCTCCGGTCCTACTGAATGTTACTTTGCTCTGAAGTACCTCTGCTGTAGGTCACTGGTTCTAGTTTTGGTCCCTGGTTGACTGATTCTCAGCCAAGGAATCTCCACTGGAAACTGACAACTTGATATATTTTTGTATTAGACAATCTCATAGACACTTCGTAAGATAGGCAGAGACAGTTTGAATATTTGACTGTCTTTTCCACACTGCAGACGTGAAGTCAGTTTTGGTAGTCCCCTACAGATGGTTTATAGGTGTTCAACTAGCTATGCACTAACTGTCTCTACCTGTCCTTTTCGACCCTGCAGACGTGAAGTCGGTGCAGGACCGCCGGCAGAAGGAGCTGACCCAGGAAAAGGTGAACCGCACCCTGATGGACCACACCTACCCGGGTCACTCCGACAAGTTTGGCCAACTGCTGCTACGGTTTCCTAAGGTTCGCAGCATCAGCCTGCAGGTGGAGGAGTATCTGTACCAGCGCCACCTACTGGGCGATCTGCCCTGCAACTCATTGCTCACAGATGCTGCATGCTAAACACAGCTGAATATCGCCTTGCACTGCTAACAGATGCTGAACGCTAAACACAGTTGAACAACACCCTGGGCCTGTCCCAAAGCAACCTATTCCATACATGGTGTACAACTTTTAACCAGGCCCCATAGAGCTCTGATCAAAAGTAGTGCACTATATAGTGAATAGGGTGCCATTTGGGACGCACAACACTGTTCCAATCACAGAGATGCTGATTTCTATGCACAGCTGAACAACTACCTGCTGGAAGGCTGCCTGCTGGACTAGGCTGATGGGCTCCCTCTCCTTCACCTGGGTGAGACTATCTGGACTTGTCCAATAAAAAAACATGTTTTTGTATTCCATTGTAAAACGTTTTTGCCAAGGTGTAGCATGATGAACACGACCCAGGTGTCTGTTCAATAGGGCACATCATAGTAAAACATTTTGCAACGAAGAGCAAACAGAACAAATCTAGGTATTACCTCCCTGTTTCACTGCATTTCAAAACATTTTCTGCATACTGAACATCACCCTGATGCCCAGGACTTGATCAACTGCCAATGAGCCTGTTATATGTCCACCAAGACTGTAATCAAAGGGAAACATAGTCCCTAAGCACAGATCTAAGATCAGGGCCCAGTTTTTCAAAAGTTATCTGGATTTCACCTATCGGATAGGATTAAATGCATAGAAATAGAATGAATAAATCATTGACTTGAATGGGGACACCTGTTCTATATATTCTCTCTATGCATTTACTCCTATCCGATAGCTGAAATCCATTTTTGAAAAGCTGGGCCCAGATGACCCCACCACAACCATTAAGGGGATAAGACATTAACATCTGATCCAGGACCTGTGGTTAGTAACAACATCCATCTACTTTGTGTGTTTCCTCCCAAGTAATCATTACCGGTTATTCAGATAAGTATTAAATTATTTAAACACATCTCCAATTGATCATTTGTTTGAAACCCCGAGTTAGTCAGTATTCATTCAGATGGGAGTAGGAACCAAAACACTGCCATATGCTCCCTCCTCTTCTCCTGTACACCCATTATGCAGACGACATATATCATTTGACAAGACAATTAATGCTGTGTATTATTTTTATGTCAGATAAAATCTGGAGAAAGGTATGTCATCCCTTTACCACAAGACCTGTTTGAAATATACAAGCAGAAATGTCCTGTACATTTTATGAATTTTTGGTTGTTCCTTCTCTGTAATACTACTCGCCACTTTCTACTCGCAATTTTATGAAGTTGGTTATAGGTTCCCAATCTGGGCTAGCCATCTCCCAACTAGCTACCAAGAAGCCATTTCAGGCTATCAATCAAGTTAGTAGCTAGCTTGTCTATGTTAGCTGGCGTGCCTGCTGGCAAGGTTGGTAGACTTTAGAAAGGCAAGCAATTACTAAATGTACTGAATAAGATTCACATTCCTTTAATCTTGTACCCAGATTTGAGTATATTTCGTTTCATTAAAAGAACAAACACTCAGGAGGATACAGACTGCTCAAGAGGTATATGTGTTAATTAAGCATAATGATTATGGTTCTAGATTGCAGGAAAAAGCTGTTTCAGGTGTTTGAAAAATGCTAAATTCGCCAACTTCCAGACGGGGGACCTAGTCCACCTCCGAACCACCTGCCAGCCATCCTCACTTTGTTCCCCCTCAGATTTTTGGGGTGCATGACGCCCCTATAAACAAGAATTGTGAAAAGTGGAATCCTCGCGTGTGTGTGTGTGCAAGCAAGAATGCGCTCAACCATTTTCACACACATTTTTTTGTTGACATGGGCCATAGAGGGTACGAGTTTGTTAAACACATGGCATTTAGCAAAACACTCTTCTTAGTCACAGTGCAATTCTGCTAATGCTGACAGTGATAGTACGGACTTAAACTAAAAATCAAAATGAAGTGAGGGGAAAAAGAGACCGAAAAGGCAAGAAATTCTCTCAAACTTTAAAAATGTGGAACTGATAGGCAATGTAACTTTAAAAGGTTTTATGAAGCTTTCATAAACACTAAGGCTTCCATACGGTAGATGCTTTAGAAATCATTTATTAGCAAAGACCATTCTGTATATGTGAAATAAGATCTGTCACATTTGGATAAGCGCTAAAGGTTAGATTTTTTTTTATATAGTACAATTAGGCTTCTAAATTATTTGTGAAGCACCTACTGTATGTCGCCCTATAATTGGTTCATGAAGGCTTTGTTAAGCTTTTAAAGTTGTTAATTTAAGGTGGGTCCAGAAACACTAAGGATGAGCATGACAGAAACTTAAAGGGGTAATGGTGATTTTTAAAAGGATTGTATTAGCCTGGTCCAGTTACCTGGGATAGATCTGTAATCAAGAACAATTTGAGAGGAACACAAATACTCGGCCCACATTGACACGGTGGTAACAGAGCAAAATGAAAAGACAACATACAGGACATGACTTCTATGAAATGAACGTGAATCATCACTTTAATGGAAAAAAACATTACACCAGAAACACCGTTTGTGTCCCCTATGGGGTCTCGGCTTACCCAAAACTGCATATAGTACCACACCATAACCTGCAGAGGGACCAAATTAGGGCTGATACAGTCCTGATTATCCTTCATTCACAGGTAACATATACTGTGTGTGTGATCTCAAATGACACGTCTTGTTCATTTTTGTCCTTCTCGGTTTATTTCTCAGAATGTGGAGAGTCCGCTAAGTGTCTGTTAGACAGTTTTTCTACTCGTTCTTTCACTCACTTGCACGCTCTTCTCTCAAACACACACACACCTCACTAATGGTAAAGCAGCAGGTTAGCTTATAAATAGTTCAACTTGTTTGTACAAATCATTGTCAAAATGAAAGTAATTAGCGATAAACAACATTCATACATATTAAATTGTCATTCATTTTCGTTTCTTTTTTTCTCTCCACACAATGTGAATCCAGGGTAATGCTAAACAGAGTATAAAGTCCTTCATTTTTTCCAATATTATTAATCAAGATAATCATGTACAACGGTATTACGCTATTTTCATTCCTCCTCTCGTACTGAAATAGGAAATAAAGCAAGTAAAAAAAAAAAAAAGAGTTGAGTTCTCATTTCTGCTTGCGAAGGCTGAAGCGATTCACTCAGCACATGTCAAAAGTAGTGGTGTAAAAAAACATCCAGATGTCTACAGCTGAAGCACAGTTGGAGACGGGCGGAGGCCTTTATACCGCTCTGACTGACAGGCATGGCAGCCAGTCAAGAGTGCTAGAGCCCTCGGCAATACAGTACCTCCCAGTACTTGACTGGCGAATGAAAACTGGGGGAGCAGAGTGGTTCGTGCGCCCTACATTCATGAGAGAGCAGTTTGCTAAGTTGGATTTCTTTCAGCTTGGGTTCTTCTGTCCCATCTGCACGGAAAAGCAGCGGACAGGAGGAGAAAGAAAGGTCAGATGAAATGAAAAGAGAGATTGCAGGTCTGTTCCCCGCCATGTTCTGTTCAGAGAGCTGCGGCAGTGTGTGAGATGTACTCTCTCACGCTCCCCACCGAGTGTTTAAGGTCACAATGGATGACTGTGGACGGGGTTAGTAAAGGGGAGGCAGTGGGAAGGCAGGTAGGGTCAGGGGGAGAAGGGAAGGCAGTAGGAGGCTGGGGGAGCCAGGCCCTGGGGGTGATAGGTCCAGTACAGTGGGAAGAAGCCTTGTTCATTCCAGTCCTATCACAACATTATTATTATTATTTTACAATCTAGGTAGATCAGGCTGGGGGGGGGGGGTGAATCAGAGGCCCCTACGTGGTGTAGTGTGTGACAGACAGAGCCCTATGAATGGCTTTAATAGTAGTGATTATCTGTAGCTTGCCCCCTTGTCACATGACATGTACCAATGTCCCCCATACACAGAGCTGATAAGGGTCATATTCATTAGTGCACACCGCAGCAAAACATTTTGCAACGAAAAACAAGCGTTTCTCATTGGACACATTCAGGTAGTCCCTCCCTGTTTTGGTCCGTTTGCTTCCCAGTGAATACGACCCAGGTTGGTCTTAAAGGGGCAGAGACCATCCGGTTGGACAGGCGGTTTGTATAGGCACCAGTGTCATTTATTCCTTTCAGATCCCTCCGGCGGTCTAACTGACCAGCCTACTGAGCTAAAGCAGTCTCCAAATCTACAGCCAACACTGGACCAAACCAATATAAGAGAAAGGAGGGGGTTGACTGGGGGTAGAGGGGCCCCTGATTTAGATATGTCCACCTCCTTCCTCCCCCCGCCCATCACCACCTCCATCATTGAGATGTTGTCATTATTATTTGGGGGTCCCCAGCTTCTTGGGGGTCCCCGGGCGCTTGCTCTGCCACAGGTGCCCGGGGATGGTGAAGGCATCGACGCTCATGGACATGGTCTTGGATGGGATGGTGGTGAACTGTTTGCGGTCCGAACTATACTTGTAGATGGACTCCACCATGGCAGGGCTGATGACACGAGGCCCGATGCCCGTTAGGCGCACCATCTCCTCGGTCTCTGGGTTCATGGTGTAGATGGCCCGGAACTGACAGCTGGAGTCACGGAAGAGGATGAGGAAGTGGTTGGCCTGGCACTTCTCCATCTCCTGAACCATAGAAGGAGATGGGAAGATAAAACAATGTTAAAAACACTTTAACAATGACAATTCAACAAATTCAATACAAATACACATTAGAGTGAGAGCGCTTTGCCAATGTTAACATATGTTTCCCATGCCAATAAAGCATTGAATTGAATTGAATTGAATTGAGAGAGAGAGAGGCAGAGAGAAAAAGTCCCCAAAGCAAGCTGGTCCTGGGGCTCTGTTCACAAACAGAGCCCCAGGACAGCAACATAATTAGACCCAGAGAAAACCAAAAAATTATTACTTGACATATTGGAAAGAATGAACAAAAAAGATGAGCAAACTACAATGCCATTTGGCCCTGACTACTGTGACTGACCAAAATGAAGGAAAGCTTTGACTATGTACAGACTCAGTAAGCATAGCCTTGCTATTGAGAAAGGTTGCCGTAGGCTGACCTGGTTCTCAAAAGAAGACAGGCTATGTGCATACTGCCCACAAAATTAGGTGGAAACTGAGCTGCACTTCCTAACCTCCTGCCAAATGTATGACCATATTAGAGAGACATATTTCCCTCAGACTACACAGACCCACAAAGAATACGAAAACAAATCCAATTTTGATAAACTCCCATATCTATTGGGTGGAGTGTGCAATCACAGCAGCAAGATGTGTGAACTGTTGCCACAAGAAAAGTGCAACCAATGAAGAACAAATATCATTGGAAATACAACCAATATTGATGTTTACTTACCTTCCCTTTTGTACTTTGACTATTTGCACATCGTTACAGCACTGTATATAGACATAATGACATTTGAAATGTCTTTATTATTTTGGAACTGTAATATTTACTGTTCACCTTTTATTGTTTATTTCACTTTTGTAAACATATGTTTCCCATGCCAATAAAGCCCTTTGAATTGAATTGAGAGAGAGGAGGTAAACGGGATATGAACAGTGGCAGTGGGGAGGCTCCAACCAGGTAGACTCTGACAGCCAGTCCAGCCAGCGGAGCGGAGAGGGGGTTAGCAAGGTTGTTGATTTATAGGGCTCTAACAGGGGTTGATTGCATCCCAAATGGCACCCCTATTCCCTAAGTGCACTATAATGGATTATGGCGGTGCCATTTGGGATGCACACATTGATTTAAAAGGTTCTAAGGGGAGTTGTTGATTTAAAGATTTCTGACCTCTACAATCTTGTTTTTCTGCGGTTGGTTGACCTTGCCGGCAAGGCAGCAGCGGGAGATGGCGTTGTGGATGATGAACTTGTTGGACTTGAAGCTGGGCTCCTTGTACAGCTTGGGCCCTGGAAGCCAACACAAATCAACACCAAAACACAATCAATACAAATAACATGCCATATATCAAAGACCAAGTATGTTCCAATATGGGCTTTCTATTAATATGTGGTGGATTGGTTCAAACAGACACTTATGATGACATCGTATTCTCAGTATAGGCTCTGTTCCCATATCCACACTAGCATTCCACTTATGATAAAGTAATCTATCGTAAACATAAATGGTAGCGTAGATCTGTCATGATACAAAGGGATGCGTGAGATAACGAGCAGCATTAGTTCTGGTACTTTGGACAAATCACGATTTTGCAGGTCTTCAATATTCGGACGAGGAGGGAACATTCAAAGAGAGAGCTCTTCGTTCCGGTTCTCTTTCTTAATCGAGCATCTGGCCAATTACACAAGACTTTAGTTCTGGATTAAGTAAGATTATTGATGAATGCTAGTGTGGCTATTATTGGAACAGGAATATTGGAAGAGGGTATGTCACAGTCATGGACCCCGAGTGATGGTTAACAGTAAGCAGTAACGTAAGGTAAACGTACCGGTGTATTCTGGAATGGAGGCGGGAGACGAGGCCGTGGAGGCATTCTCCCAGTCCTTCTCTCCGTTCTGATTGGCCATTCGTCCTGGTGACATCAGCCTTGAGGGGGAGTGAGATCGGCTGTAGGGAGGAGAGGAAATTTGTTGTGAAGCATAACAACAAAACAATCTATATACTGGTACATAAAACAGAGACACTGAATCACACATTTGTTTAAAAAAAACAGGCCAATAGTGAGGACGGGAGCATAGTCGGGCAGCTACAGGTCCCTGTGGGGGGGGAAATACAACTCGTTATGGTTAACCATAGCTACCTGTGTGGTACAGTTACCATAGCAGTGCAGTAAAATACAACTTGTTATGATTGACAGTTAGTTACCTGGGAGATTTCCTGACTGTCAGTGTCCCGCTGTTGCCAGTGTCGTTAGCCATTGAGGACAGGTTCATGGAAGAGTGGGAATAGACCTTGTTGAGTTTGGAGCCTAGTGAGTGAGAGAGTGAGAGAGTGAGAGAGAGAGAGAGAGTGAGAGAGAGTGAGAGAGAGAGAGAGAGAGAGAGAGAGTGAGAGAGAGTGAGAGAGAGTGAGAGAGAGTGAGAGAGAGTGAGAGAGAGTGAGAGAGAGAGAGAGAGAAACACAAACACACAGAAAAAAAACATTAATATGACATCGCAATCTTCTGAGATACGCAGCAACAAAACAAAAAAACGACAATGAACGGCCCAGGAATGACTCAGCAATGGGAGTGCTGGCAGGGAGTTTATATCTACCCATTAATCCCTTGGTGGGGCTGCGGGAAAGCACAGAGTCATCCCGGAACATGGTCCTGGGTCTCTGCTTCTTCACGCCACGCACCGTGGTGGGCTTCTGCCGCAACACCTTGTCCAGATCCTCCATGATCTTCAGCTGCTGCCGCCGCTCGTACTCCTGCCTGGTGAAGGTGTCTCTCCGCTGGGTCGTGCTATCCGAAGAGGGGGTACCGGGGGTCCGGGGCTGGTCCTCACCACCGCCACTCTTGTCTCCCCAGCCCTCGATGTTAAACCACTCAGGTCGGCTACAGGTATAGAGAGAGGGGGGGTAACCAATTAATCAATCAAATCAAGAAACATAAGCAGCTCCATCTAGTTGATTCAGAGAGTCGACTATTGGACAATGCAGTACTGTAAGTGGCTTGAAAACACAACGCACATCGCATGCTCTTTCTCGCTCTTCTCCTCCTGCTCCAGTCTGCGTCTCTTCATCTCCTCCGCCCTCTTCTGCTGTTTCTCCATCAGGGCTGCTTTCCTCTGGGCCATTTCGTCCTCCGGCCGCACCTTGTCATCCTGATGGCGGACACAAACGCACACATACAGATACAGGATTAGTCAGGCTTAAACACAAACAAACACACACACACACATAGTCCGACTAACCTTAAAGAAGAAGCCGACCCCTCCCTTCATCTCGGGTTCGGTCACGTCGCTCATGGAGTCGTCCATGACACTCAGGTCATCCTCGTACCCGCGCAAGGCCGATAGAGAAATCTTGATCAGGCTGCTGCGCTTGCCATTAAACACCCCCGCCGCCGGAACATCACTCTCAAACGAGCACTCTGAGGGCGCCCCCGAGCTCCCACAACCCACATGCTCCTTTCTCCCCGAGGCCTGAGATGTGGTGGTATCCAGGTCGATGATGAAGATGCTCTGGTCCTCGTTTGAGCCGGCGTCCGACATGTTGTCATCCAGGGCCAGTGACAGGGCTCGGGGGGTGGGGGTTGGGGCGGAGGAAGGGCTGGGGGCAGAGCTGATGTTGAAGGTGGAAGAGTTCTGGTCCCGGCACTGCCAGGGGGAGGCGCGGCGTAGGTGGGGGATAGTGTCCACATTCTGCGGCGGGGTGAGCACGCGCGACAGGCCCAGCACTTTGAGGTCCTGGGGGCGGGCGTGGTGGTAGTGGGTGGCCTGGTGCTTGGGGCTCTTGGGAGGCACCGACTGGGCCCGGCGCTGGACCTGGGGCGACTTGGATGTTCTGGCGGGACCGGGGGCGTTGCGGCGGGATGATGAGGGGGAAGAGGAGGCAGAGGCGGGGTCACGGGGGGTGGACGCGCGGGACATGCGGGTCGAGGGAGGGGCCGAGGATTTGAGACTAGACAGGATCACCCAGGACTTGTTGCTGGCGGGAGCGACGGGCTTCTTCCTGATGAGTTGGTTCTGTTGTTCGGAGAGGCGCTGCATGTCGCTCTGCAGGGAACTTAGTGCCGCGTTCAGCTTTGACACGGCGTTGTTGTAATCCCCCAAGGGCGCTGGCTGATGCCCTACCACCCCAACCTGCTCTCCTCCTGGCCCTGCCGCCCCTGCACCCTTCTCCCTTATGGGTAAGGAGGCCTGCTTGTTGTCCAGGAATGATGAAGGTTTGACGTTCCCCTCCTGCTCCACTGAGGGGCGCCGGTTCTCTTGCTGCTGCGCCTCCTGTTGCTCCTCGTCCTCCACGCGAGCCAGCCTTTCCTCTAACGTCAGCCCCCTGAGGTCCTCCGCTGTGGAGGAGGCGCTGACTTGGCCGCCCTCCTCCTCTCTCTCCCCCTCTCCCTGCTCCTTCTTTAACTGCAGGAAGGCGCTCTTGCCCAGTCTCTGGCGGTGCTTGGCAAAGATGGCCTCAATACGTTTCTTCTGGGCCTCGATGGCCTTCCTCTTCTCATCCAGCCGGGCTCCCAGCTCGGACATCTCGGTGGTCAGTCCAGGGCGCTTACTGGGGCTCTCCTCTGTCGACTTCTGGGGCTGGGCCACCCAGCTGGTCATCGGAGCCGTTGCTGCCGGGGCGACGGGTTCGCTGCGGCTGGCGCCGCCGCTTTTATGTGATTCGCCCACTGTAGACGGTTTCTTCTTGAGCTCAGCAAAGCTGGTCATCCTCACGCCACTGTCCGGCGCATCGTCGTCCCCTCCACGGCCTCTGGTGTGGACAGCAGGCGTGGACTGGACATTGGGGAGGAGAAGGAGGTCCTCAGAGGCGTCAGAGTCCATGCTCCCGTCTCTCAGCACCGAGTCGTCGTCCCGCGAGCCCTCCGAGGTGTGTCGGGTACGGGAGGAGGAGGGCTGCTCCCTGGGTGCCTGCGTCTTGCCCCCCATGGGGAGGTACATCATCCCAGAGCGGGACGGGGCGGAGCAGCTGAGGGGTATGGGGTTAGGCGGTTGGGAGGGGTGAGTGGCGCGGCCGTTGTGTCTGGCGCTGGCCGGGTCATCGGGCGAGTGCAGGAAGAATCCGTCGGCTGCCCCGTCAGGGTGGAGCCGGGGCTCCATCTTGCCCTCGTTGTGGATGATCTGCAGGGCCTCCTCGATGGTGGGCAGCTCCCCCCCCCCGTCCCCATCCCTCTCTCCCAGGTCGTTCTGCTTCAGCAGCACGGGCACCACAGAGGAGCTCTGGGTGGCCCAGGAGCCTCTGTGGGAGCCGGGGGTGGCGGGGGGCTTGCTGAGCAGGTGGCTAAGGTCCTCTGGGGGGGTGTAGGGCACGCGGGTCACAGTCTGGCCGGGGGCCACGTTGTCAGAGCTGACCGAGCGGGTGATGGCTCCGCCCATCACGACGTCCACGTCGCTGTCCAGGCCGAAGGGAATGCTAAATGACACGGCTGAGGACAGGGGACGACTGGACAGAGATGGAGGGAAACAGGAAGAGAGAGTTTACTTCCTGAATTGACTTAATAGAAATAGAATTGACCCCAACCTCTGTATTGAGATACAACTGAAATATGAAGCTAACAGAGAGCGAGAGCGAGCGAGAGCGAGAGAACGACAGTGAGATGGGGCCTACCTGAAAGGCTTCTTGGTCCATGTTCTCCCAGCTCCCTCTACATGAGACATGGAGGCAGACTGAGTCAGAGATCCTGTACACATTCACACACACACACACACACACACACACACACACACACACACACACACACGTCAGAGCATGCAAAGATGCACAAACACCAACAACAACAAAAAAGCACAAAAAAACTAACAGAAAAAGCTTTATATGGACCCACTGATAAACACATGCAGACCACACAGTTACAAAAGATACAATGGCATCCTCACCAGACCTGGGTGTAAACTTAACTGTTCTCCCTCAAATACTTAGAGGAGCAATTGACTGAGCATGCCTGCCTGTGGTCTCAGATGAACGGGGTTTGCGCTTTCGGGACTATTCCATTGCTTTCATTGTGCCAGGCAAGCTCATCAATCAATCAGTTTTGTATTATATGTACTATGTATAATTATGTTGTTTTGTTGTAAATAAAACAAATACTATTTGAACCCGGATGTTCTGCAGAGAACAGAAGTGTGACAGACCTAAATGATGGGATGGCGTTGCCCTGCTCTCACCTGGCGCAGACACTGGTGAGGAGATGGGCAGGAATGGCTTCTTGAAGATGGAAGGAGAGCCGCTTAAATACAGACAAAAATTTGATTCAAGTTTCAAGTTCAAGTTCATTTGCCATATGTAATAAATACATTGGGAATCTACTCACTCACCAGCTCTCACAATAAACTTTCACTCTAAAGATACCATTCCTGAAATAGATGACTTTATATTTTCTATATTAGTGGTAATGTTAGTGATTAAGACTGTGCGAGCTGCTGTACCTGTTATTGCTCAAACTGGTTGGCTTGAGTGGTGCAGAAGCATCTGGAATAAAACAAACGGTCTCATTAGTCAAATATCGACACTGCCATTTAGGCCTACGCAGGAATCACATATAAGACCTGGGCTTGAATGTATCAAGCATCTTAAAAGTAGAAGTGCTTGATATAGGATCAGTTTTGCCTTTATCATCACAATGAATAAGATTATATGGACAGAGAGGACCTGATCCAAGATCAGCACTCCTACTCAGAGTCGCTTTATGAATATAGGCCTCGGGGTGTATTCAGTGAGGCGAAACGCTTTGAATATTGCAGATAGAAATGTAATAACTAGAGCTGACATAATTCCCTATTCAACTTGACAGACCATCTGTTCTATAGGACACATTTCTATGTGTCAAAGAACCCAGCCACCCCAGTCATAGTCTGTTCTCTCTACTACCGCATGGCAAGCGGTACCGGAGTGCCAAGTCTAGGACAAAAAGGCTTCTCAACAGTTTTTACCCCCAAGCCATAAGACTCCTGAACAGGTAATCAAATGGCTACCCGGACTATTTGCATTGTGTGCCCCCCTCCTAAACCCTCTTTTTACACTGCTGCTACTCTCCGTTTATCATATGCATAGTTTAACTATACATTCATGTACATACTACCTTAATTGGGCCGACCAACCAGTGCTCCCGCACATTGGCTAACCGCATTGTGTCCCACCCACCACTCGCCAACCCCTCTTTTATGCTACTGCTACTCTCTGTTTATCATATATGCATAGTCACTTTAACCATATCTACATGCAAATACTACCTCAATCAGCCTGACTAACCGGTGTCCGTATGTAGCCTCGCTACTGTATATAGCCTGTCTTTTTACTATTGTTTTATTTCTTTACTCACCTAATACCTTTTTTGCACTATTGGTTAGAGCCTGTAAGTAAGCATTTCACTGTAAGGTGTTGTATTCAGCGCACGTGACAAATAAACTGATTTGATTTGAATGTTTTGTAACATAGCATCCTCCTGAACATGGCCCATCAAAACACTTACCAGTGGTGTTCAGTGGCTGAACAAACTCTGGCCTCCGTACCTCAAACCAACCCAGCAGCTCTGCTAGGAAACTCATCATGTTGACCTGAACATACCAGAGAAACAGTTAAAGGGCCCCTGTAATGCCGTTTCTATCTCCATAACAAATCATTCCTGGGTATCAATAAAGTTATATGCTCTAATAGTTTTATTACAAAAATAGCATCCAGCCCCAGTTGGCCAAACACTCTCTGTATAAGACAGTATAGGCAGTGACATATATTTAGCCATACATTTCTAAATACATGGCTCTGAGGGCAAGACAAGTGTAGATCAGAGTTCTGGAGCACTACCATCCTGTAGGTTTGTACTACAACCCTAGTCTAGCACACCTAATAATAAGCCAAATTAAATCAGGTTAGTTACAACTGGGGTTGAAGCGAAAAGCTACAGGAAGGTCACTCTCCAGGAAAAGGGATGATGTAGATGTGGCTATATGGGCCCACAATAAGGTGGGGGTGTAGTACCTGGAGCACCTGTGGGGTGTAGAGCAGGTCCTCCAACACCAGGGGGCAGCAGCTCTTCAGACAGCTGTCACAGAACTCTCGGATCAGCTGCAGGTTGTGCAGGCTGTCTGCCACCGCCATGGACTCCTTCATACACACATCTGAAGAAGAAAACAAGGATTACTTTATTATCCACGGGTGACAAATGGAAATTCGACTTCCGCTTTATCCCAACCCCTCCGAAAGTCACACATACAGGTTGGATGGGCTAGGGCACAGGGAAGCCATATTGCGACACCAATTTAACACAGGAACGGTACAATGAGCAGCTAGTCAGGTCATGGAGTCTAAACATCTAACACAGGACAATGAGAGGGTAGTACAGTAAGTGTTATGATACACTGTACACAGTATGTTACTGTATTAAAGGTAGTGTGGTTTAAACCTAATTGGAACCTTGTGTGACATAGTAAGCTAGGCTTTTTAGACAAACCCCCAGGCATGTGCTATATTATATTAGACAACTGTACACTAGTCCAGTGTTTTTAATTTGTATTTGCATATCAAATACTGTCAAGTTCATTTTTATCATGTGGTTTTATTTATGTACGTACCCTCTAGTCGCAACAGGCCGGGACAGTAGTAGTGTACAACAGCAGCGATGGCACAACCGTTGGAGAGGTCTTTGACTTCAGTCACCACCGGAAACGTAGGCTTCTGTTTAGGCAGCGTCTTATCTTTTCTGTAGCGGATCTTAGATGGGGTGTGTGAGAGAGGAGAGAAAAGAGGGACATCATTGAGTGAGTATGGGAGAGTTAGGGAGATGTCCAGGCTGTACAGTTCAATGCGAGTTCAATGCAATACCTTTGATGTTTTCATTTGGAGAGCTCGTTCAAGGCCAATGTTCTTAAGAAACACAGGTGGACATACAGCGCAAACAGTACACACACATACAAACACCACCCATCAGACTCGAGGATAACGTGACCAACAATGTGCTCCTAGAGAAAATAGAGAATAAAAGGGATGGAGGTGGAGAGAGAACAGATAACATGCCATGGAAGTGGAGAAGAGAAAGGTGCAGCCAACCAGTCAGCCAGACACCAGAAGCCATGGGGAGAGAGAGAATGGCTGCGTCCAAAATGGCACCCTACTCCCTATATAGTGCACTACTCTTGACTAGGGCCCTGTTCAAAAGGGAATAGGGTGCCATTTTGGATGCAACCCTAGAATGAGTCCAGAGACAGCGAGGGCTTTGTCAGTGGCCAGGAGAGAGAGTCATCGGTGGAAGATATTTAACCCAACCTGACGAAGGTGAGACTATTCAGGTATTAGACAATGACTGAACTGAACACAGCCAGCACAGTGTCAACGCTATCAGCAGACTAATAACTGGGGTCTGTTCAGGAGAGTGTAATGTTACACAATTGTCCCAATCAGATAGTCATAGCTGTTTTACAGCCATGTTAGAATTGGGAATCTGTCACATCTACTTGTTTCACCTCACGTAAAAGGCCTACACCATAAGCTCATTACTTCATACTCTATGGGCCCTGGCTAAAAGTAATCCATCAAATAGGGAATTCGGTGCCATTTGGGACTCAAAACAATGACTGGCTGGTGGCTAGAAACTGAAACCTCCCTCACACAAGGTCCTTTTTAAGACAGAGTCGACCAGAGGGAATGGTTTCTAGAATTAACGTTTTTTCACATTTCCAGAGCCCTGAGTGGATTACATGTGATTTACATCCAACAACACCCTACCCTTCTCTGCCACCCCCTGTGACATCAGCCCAAGGAAATGTACAGACAAGCAGTATGCCTGCATTATTATATTGTTCCAACAGGGGGAGAGGCAGAGAGAGAATAACAGAACAGACCTTTAATTTGAAAATCTAATAGAGAAAATATGAAGATGGAGAGAAAGACAAGAAATGACACAACAGAGAAGAAAGAGGAGGAACTTACAGGAACAAGTTTCCAGTACCAGTGAGTGGGACACTGTCAGAGAGGAGGAAAGAGTGAAGGAAAGGAGGTCGGAGAAAGAGAGGAAAGTGGGGGAGGAGAAGACAGGAGGAGAGAACAGTGTCGGTATTAAGGCTACTTTAGTAGGATAGTTAGAAAAAAAACAGTTTTGAAGAGGGTATATATATATATATATATATATATATATGATGTATTGGTTGTATGATTTTTAGGCATATATATATATATATATCCTAAAAATCATACAACCAGTTATTCTGGCTATCATGGCTAGAAGAGATCTCAGTTACTTTGAAAAAGGGGTCTCTAAGGAGAATAGGGGGTTTAAAGGGTGTGTGTGTGTGTGTGTGTGTGTGTGTGTGTGTGTGTGTGTGCGTCTCAGTGACCAGATCTCAACCCAATTGAACACTTATGGGAGTTTCTGGAGTGGTGCCTGAGACAGCGTTTTCCACCACCATCAACAAAACTCAAAATTATGGAATTTCTCATGAAAGAATGGTGTCGCATCCCTCCAAACTTCTAGGATCTATGCCAAGGCGCATTGAAGCTGTTTTGGCGGTTTGTGGTGGCCCAACACCGTGTTTCCTTTATTTTGGTAGTTACCTGTATAAGCACCAGGGTACTAGGGAGATTGCATGTATAGTGTGTGCGTAGGAGACTATAAACTTAATGTTCACAATAAAATATACATATCTTACAAGCACACTGTATAAAGCATGCTTGTTCACAGGACATTTTTTTGTTTTTTCAATTTAAAAAGTTAAGTTCTTGTTTTTCCATCAACCAACAAAACACATTCACAGATGTGACAGACTTAAAAAATAAATAAAATAACAATAATAAAAAAATATTTAAATGTTTTTTTTTTTTTTTATTAAAAACTTGCCGCAGCACTATCAAGGTTCTTATTAGCCATTTCCAGGCTTAGCTGAGACGACAAGCAAGTAATTCGATTTTACAGCACCTTACACAACATGTATCTGCTCATTTCCCTAATCACCCAAGGATTTAAGTTGGCATGACTCAGGGCTTTTGGCAAGTCTGGGTTGCATACTATAGGCGAGTGAGAACATATTTGGGAAGAAATGCACAGGTACTTCTTACAGTCACTCCACGCTGGAAGGGTGCTGTAAATTAAAGGTTTTGGCTATGTTGCCCACTTCACAAGTTATTAATTGCAATATTCATATGTGAATACAATTGAATATAATTGAGTTTAGGGGCAATAAACCACAGGATTGGGCTTCTCTGAATCCACGTTGAGACTTGTCTGTTTGTGATCCATGTTAGCATGTTGCGGATTTGGGCAGACCAGTAGTACAATTGAAGGGAGGGAAGGGCAAGACCACCCTTAGATTCAGGTTTCAATAGAGTGGAAAACTTGATCCTAGGATTTTTATTGCCCCATATAAATTTGGTGATGCTTTGGTTAGTTGTTTTGAAAAAGGAAACTGGGAGATAGCATGGGAGCATCTGAAATAAATAGTTCAATCTAGGGAGGATGTTCATACGGATGACATTAATTCTTCCGACTAAGCTAATTGGGAGAGAGATTCAGGTTTGGAGATCGTTCTTGATTCGATCCAGGAGTGGAAGATAATTTTCCTTGAAAAGGCTATTCAGATTTGGTGTTTTGAAGATCAAGGTATTGAAACCCCTGTGTCTTCCATCGGAACGGACAGAGTGTCTTCATAGAGCTGGTAAGTGTAAAATTGAGAGGGCAAACAGTGGATTTGTTCAAATTTATCTTATATCCTGAAAACTTGCCATACTGAGCAATTGTGTCTAAAATGGGAGGGAGGGATTTCTCAGGGTTGGGTATGTAGAGCAAGGCATCCTCTGCGTAGAGCGAAATCTTGTGCTGCAGGCCGCCTGCAGAAACACCCATAATACTTGGATTGCTCCTTATCAACTCTGTCAGAGGCTCAGCCCCCAACAAGTAGAGCAGGGGGGACAGCGAGCACCCTTGTCTTGTGCCCCATCCCAAAGGGAATCGGTCAGAGTTCAGTCCGTTAGTGGTCACCATGGCATTTGGACGAGAGTATAGGGACTTAATCCATTTAATAAAGTTTGGGCCCATATTTAACTTTTCTAAGATTGAGAACAGAAAGCTCCACTCTATCCTGTCGAATGCCTCCTCAGCATCCAGTGAAGCCAGCGTTTACTTGATCAATAAATAATATCAAAAAGATGGCGAATGATATCAGAAGAGTACCGGTCTCTAATAAATCCAGTTTGGTCCGCTTTTATTATTTTGGGAAGAAGAGTGGCGAGCAATTTGGTAATTATTTTGTCATCGAAATCCAACAAGCTTATGGGCTGGAAGGACGAGCAGGATAGAGGGTGCTTGTCTTTTTTGAGCAACACTAATGCGAGCTGTTTGCCTAGAGTCTGGGAGAGCTCAATTTTTGCAAAAATCATCCAGCATTTGCATGAAAATAGGGCTAAGCTGGGGCCAAAAAGCTTTGTAGAACTCTGGGGAATCCATCTGGGCCTGGGGACTTATTAGGTGGCATGGAGATAATTTCCTCCAGGACCTCCTCAGGAGTGAAGGGGGAGTTGAGATCTTCTTGGTCAGTCTCTGATAGGTAGCGAGATTCACTCTAGGAAGGAATGGAGTTCTGCCGCCGTATGTTTTCTCTCAGAAGTATATAGTTTGTAGTAAAAATCATGAAAAGTTACATTTATCTTTTTTGGGTCATATGTGACCTCGTCCTCTGCCGTTCGGATAGCCATGATCGTACGCTCTGACTGCTCTTTTTTAAATTGGTAAGCAAGCAATCTACTCGGCCTATTGCTATACTCATGGTATTTCTGTTTAGTAAAGAAAACCTTTTTTTTTTTCTTTTTTTTTTATCTCCCGAGTATAGTCCAAGTTCAGTTTGGCTTTGGCTGCTTTAAGTTGACTCCAGGAGGTGCTGTCTGGGGATTGTTTATGTACTTTTTCACAGCGTTCCAGCTCCCTCTCAAGATCTAGCCTGTGTGCTTCCATTGCTTTATTCTTAGAGGAAGCATATGCAATTACATGACCTCAGTGTGGCTTTGGCAGTGTCCCACATTGTGGCCGGAGAAACAGGAGAGTCTGTTGTCTTGTGTGTAGTTGTCTATCCATGTAGTTACCAATGTATGGAACGCTTCGTTTGATAACATGGAGGTGTTGAATTTCCAGCTCTTTGACCTCGGAATGTTTTTGCAGAGGTCAAAGCGGAGGTGGACAAAGGCGTGATCTGAAAGTGCTATGGGTCCAATTGTACACGTGGCTGAATTTATGAAAATCTTTGGGATAAAAATGTAATCTATACGGGAGTAGGTGTTATACGGACAGAGTAGTATGTATAGTCCATAGATGAGCTATTAGTCTCTCTCCAGATATCTATCAGTCCCATGTCTTTAGTAAGAGAGTTCAACATCTTTGCAGATCTAGGATTTGTGGAGTGGACTTGAGATTTATTTATCCAGGGTTG
Organism: Salmo trutta; assembly: GCF_901001165.1. Lineage (NCBI taxonomy): Eukaryota > Metazoa > Chordata > Actinopteri > Salmoniformes > Salmonidae > Salmo > Salmo trutta. The sequence continues at coordinate 389,638 of NW_021822630.1, forward strand.
GGTTGAGGGTACAATTAAAATCTCCAGCCAGCACTCCAAAGGAAACACAATGCTCATTAAACAGGGTTACCATTTTCGACATGAAAGCAGGAGTATCTGTGTTAGGGGCGTATATGTTTAAGATTGTATGGGCTACCAATTACTGTGACCCAGTTATGAAAATAAATCTCCCCTCTGGATCAGATATGTTTTTGTCAATTATGAATGGAACATTCTTATGGATAAGTATGGCTGTACCTCTACTGTTTGATTTGAAAGATGAGAAATACACCTGTCCCAGCCAAGCTCTGCGGAGTTTGGCATGTTCGGCACCACAGAGGTGTATCTCTTGTAATAGAGCAATGTCTGTTTTTCCTTTTTTAGAGCACATAGTATCTTTTTCCGTTTTATTGCATGACCTAGACCATGGCAGTTCCATGTCAACAGATTTAAGGTACTAGTCTACGTCATCGAACAGTAATCGAACTCTAGTGCAAGTCATCTCTGGGTAAAGGTGGATAATAGTTACAGTTGCGATCACATAAAATAAAAATAAATGGTGTACATAAAAGATGGTGTACATCTCTGAACACCCCAGCCGAGTTCACAAACAACTCGACATATCCCGCTGGATCTATTACCCCCACGCTCAGTCTCAATTCTGCGTTCCGAAAAAAAAAGAAAAAACGGGAACAGTTAGCAACGCACAACGTCTCCCCCTCCCCACCAAAGAAATGCCTCATCCTCTCCGCCCCGCATTGAGTAAGTGACAACGTAGCCCCCGTCCAGACCACATTGAAAAAGAGGGAGAAAATAAAATCAATAGCCCAGCCTACATATACCTCCCCCAAAGGACATAGGGCTAATTGTTTGGACCAAATAAAACAGAAATGTTGGGGCAAATCCTTAAGAGGGATCTATATGATAAGTTGTTCGTTTTTATTAAAACGTCATATCAACAAGATAAGGCCATAGGCATAAAATTGACACATTGTTAGGTTGACACTCGTTAGGTCTGTAAATGTGTCGTAATCGACAGCCTATAAATGGTGGAGGCCTACGTGAAAATGATAACTACAAAAATAATAAAAAAAAGGGAAATAAAAGTAGGCTGAAACGTTAGTAGGCTATAAAGCCTATCCCTCTCAGCTAAAATAAAATAAATATAAATTAGATGGCTATAATATGACATTTAGCGGGTGGGTGGTTCTTTGGATGGCGGCTATAAGTTGTTTTACCTCCTTTAGTAATAACAGTAATCGCTTTTAGTCATTGGTCCATTTCTCAGTGACCAGGATTGTCGTTCAAAAAACATTTTGCCTCTTCGAGAGTTTTGAAGTGTCGCAGGGATCCTTGGTAAAGAATCCTGAGCTCGTTTGGGTATTTGAATCCCTTAAGATGCCTCGGTCAATGGAGTATTTCTTCAACTTGAAAAACTCTCGCCGCTTTCGGAGTATTCCAGCTGACAGGTCCTGGTGTAAAGTGAGTTTGGCGTTTCCCACTGTAATGGTGTTGATTTTCTCCGCCTGTACGACTCGTTCCTTGTCGGTGAATCTCAGGAAACTTATGGTGATTGGGCGCGGTGGTTGTCTGGCTGCTGGTGGGGGCCTCAGTGCTCAGTGAGCTCTCTCGAGTTCTATGGGCCTGTCAGTGGACAGGTGGAGCCACTCGGGAAGTTTGTCTTGCAGGTAGCGGATCAGTGGCATGTTTCCCTCTTCTTTTTCGCCCAGATTTAATAGAACACAATTATTCCTTCGCCCCTGTTTTCCAGGTCCTCTGTTATCTTTTCCAGATGCTCTTTTTTCTTTTTAACATATGCTATTGTTTCCATGGAGTCTGTCAGTGAGTTTTCCATGGATAGGATTCACCCCTCAACCATCAACGCAGGGCGCCTGGATGAGGCAATCTTATTATTGATGTCAGGCAAAGCATTTTCCAGGGTTGTCACCTTGCCCCCTATCGCACTGAGCTGAGAGTTAATGCCATCTGTTGAGTTCTGTATGTTGGGATCTCAGCTCAGAAATGATGTCTTCGACAGAGTGCGAGGTTGGCATTTGCTGGGCCTTGGGGGGGACGGGTCCTCTTGCTCCTGGCTAATGGCGCTAGCTTTTCCTGAAGCTAGCTGCTTCTTGGAGGCTTTTTCCGCCGCTAATGCTCGAGTCCGGGTAAAAATGTCACCTGTAGTGTCATCTTTTGTAGCCGCCATGACTTTTTGACTAAAGCTAAAGGAGTTTTAACTTGAAGTGGAGGTAAGATTAAGAATTGGAAACTACTTGTGCGGAGCTCTTAGTTCATGCGGCCATCTCGTTCAAAAGTCACGTGATCCCTGGGTGCCATTTTTGACACAGACACTGTGTAGTACATGTGTAGTACATGTGTAGTGTAATACTTACTGAAGGCTGAACAGGCTGTGGCTCTGTGCCGTCCTGAGATGGGTCACCCTGCGCACCCTCTGTTTTCTCTCTCAGCCTCTGATTCAACTGGGGGGGAAATGGGATGGTGGAAAGCCACATGTTATAAGTATGTATATTTTGTACTCACATATAAATTGGGTTATGAAATCATGACTCAGTGACAGAGAGCGAGAGAGAGAACGAGAGAGACAGAGAGTGAGTCTTCCTTGTCCTTACCCCGTTCACCCAGTAGAGCAGGGTGTTCTCCCAGCTGGCTCCTCCAACTCCATCCAGAAGCTCCTCCCCCGCCGCCGCACCGGACATCCTCACTGCGCTCACCATCTCCATGGCGCCCAACGACATCAGGGCATCCATCACCGCCAGGTGGGCACTCTGCACCAATCACAGCAAAGAGAACAGGAAACTGTCAGCATTGGAACAGTCAGGGGAGGTAGCTGCGGGATTGGCTGGCCGACCAAACTCAGATGACATTTATTACAGCATTATGGCTAATGTAACAATGGTGCACTATGTAGGGAATATGGTGCCATTTGGGACACAGACTCAGACTGCTCTGAGAAAGCATGGTCCATGTTAATGTGGCAGAGCTAGTGAGATGAGATCACACCAGGCTGCAATGTGCTCCGGTCAAAAACCACATCCAGCCACTAGGGGACTCCAAGAACCCCAGCTCTGAGTCAGCAGAAAGTGTGGTAGTGATGAGAGGAGAGGAGTAAAGAAGAGAGAGAAAAATTGAAAGAAGAAGTGAGAGCTTGTCTGAGTGAACTTTGGAACATCTGTGCTATCACGATAACAGCCCTTTTTACTCTGTGTACTTTCTCCTCTCTGCCCCTTCACTGTATACTTTCTCTTTCTTCCTCCTCCTTCTAATCATTGCGTGTGTGTGTGTTTCTCCCTCTTTCTCCTCTCTGCTATGAGATATGGCAGCATGACTCATGGATGACAAGTTGCAGGATAAAGTTTGGTTCTGTACAGTGTTGTTCTGTAATCAACTCACTAGGGATGGCTCAGTGAGGGAGCAGCACAAACCCCAGGAATCCTGTGGCACAGTGTGTGTGTGTGTGTGTGTGTGTGTGTGTGTGTGTGTGTGTGTGTGTGTGTGTGTGTGTGTGTGAGAGAGAGCAAAACTATACACTCAAAACCCTGTTCACACCAACACAACCATACAATATAATGTATCAAATTACACAACATGAAAAAGGGCACAACAATAGCTTCCCTTGACACATCCCTAACTGAAACTGGGGTACTTTCAACCAACCCCCAGTGCAGGGTGCATTGCTTCTCTTCCTCTCCTTCTCTCATAGCCCAAAATCATGATAGTTCCGTTTCTCAAAAGCTAGCTAGAGCCCCAGTACCTTTTCTCATAGCCAAACCTATTAGTACCTTTAGTTATCATGGCCAAACCAATTACATTGCACTCTCATGGCAAGAGCCCATTAAAACACACCAACGACATGATCAGCTCACTCAGAGGAGAGCTACCTTATAGCGCCCATAAGAGGGTTAGCTCGTTATCGGTCTACTGCTGCCTCCCTCCATGCTTACCATGGGGCTAGGTCAGGGATGGGCAACTTTGATTGGGTCAGGGTCCAAAAAAGTCTGAACTCATAAGGGGTGCAATTCTACACATTTTTCCATGGGGTGTAGTGAAAATGTTGCAGTTTTAAAGCAAGTTTGCTAAAAATTCTACACATTTTGCCATGGGGAGAGAAGATTTTGCAATTTTATAACACTCTCAATGCAATTCTACTCATTTTGCAACAGGGTGGAGAGAAATGTTTGCAGTTTTTTTATAAACTCAGCAAAAAAAGAAACTGCCCTTTTTCAGGAACCGGTCTTTCAAAGATAATTCGTAAAAATCCAAATAACTTCACAGATCTTCATTGTAAAGGGTTTAAACACTGACTCCCATGCTTGTTCAATGAACCATAAACAATTAATGAGCATAAACCTGTGGAACGGTCGTTTAGACACTAACAGCTTACAGATGGTAGGCAATTAAGGTCACAGTTATGAAGATTTAGGACACTAAAGAGGCCTTTCTACTGACTCTGAAAAACACCAAAAGGAAGATGCCCAGGGTCCCTGCTCATCTGCGTGAACATGCCTTAGGCATGCTGCAAGGAGGCATGAGGACTGCAGATGTGGCCAGGGCAATAAATTGCAATGTCCGTACTGTGAGACGCCAAGACAGCGCTACAGGGAGACAGGATTGACAGCTTCCGCGCAGTGGCAGACCACGTGTAACAACACCTGCACAGGATCGGGACATTCGAAAATAACATCTGCGGGACAGGTACAGGATGGCAACAACAACTGCCTGAGTTACACCAGGAACGCACAATCCCTCCATCAGTAATCAGACTGTCCGCAATAGGCTGAGAGAGGCTGGATTGAGGGCTTGAAGGCCTGTTGTAAAGGCAGGTCCTCACCAGACATCACCGGCAACAACGGTGGGCACAAACCCACCGTCACTGGACCAGACGGGACTGGCAAAAAGTGCTCTTCACAGCATCATCGGACTGAGCTTGTTGTGGTTGTCTCTCACCAGGGGTGATGGTCGGATTCGCGTTTATCGTCAAAGGAATGAGCGTTACACCGAGGCCTGTACTCTGGAGCGGGATCAATTTGGAGATGTAGGGTCCGTCATGTCTGGGGCAGTGTGTCACAGTATCATCGGACTGAGCTTGTTGTCATCGCAGGCAAACTCAACGCGGTGCGTTACAGGGAAGACATCCTGCTCCCTCACGTGGTACCCTTCCTGCAGGCTCATCCTGACATGACCCTCCAGCATGACATACGGCTCGTTCTGTGCGCGATTTCCTGCAAGACAGTAATGTCAGTGTTCTGCCATGGCCAGCTAAGAGCCCGGATCCCATTGAGCACGTCTGGGACCTGTTGGATCGGAGGGTGAGGGCTAGGGCCATTCCCCCCATAAATGTCCGGGAACTTGCAGGTGCCTTGGTGGAAAAGTGGGGTAACATCCAACAGCAAGAATTGGCAAATCTGGTGCAGTCCATGAGAAGGAAATGCACTGCAGTACTTAATGTAGCTGGTGGCCACACCAGATACTGACTGTTACTTTTGATTTTGACCCCCCCTTTGTTCAGGGACACATTATTCCATTTCGGTTAGTCACATGTCTATGGCACTTGTTCAGTTTATGTCTCAGTTGTTGAATCTTGTTATGTTCATACAAATATTTACACATGTTAAGTTTGCTGAAAATAAACGCAGTTGACAGTGAGAGGACGTTTCTTTTTTTGCTGAGTTTATGATATCTGAATGAGACTAACAAAATCAATTGGGGGCCCCCCACCCGGTAATTCAACCACGATAACAAGTTTACGTAGCTGGCCGCTAAACTAATTTAGCAGTCAAAAAATGTTTAACTGACATAGGCTAATTGACTGACTATAAGTGACTGACATTAGGAAAAACTGCTGATTTTGGGGGGAAATTGACCAGAGGGCCTTCAAAAGGCTGCCAGTTTGGGCAATGCTCTATGTCTACACCTGCACACTGTGACTTGAACATACAAATAAAATTGTATTTGTCACATACACATGGTTATCAGATCTTAATGCGAGTGTAGCGAAATGCTTGTGCTTCTAGTTCCGACCATGCAGCAATAGCTAACAAGTAATCTAACAATTTCACAACAACTACCTTATACACACACACACACAAGTGTAAAGGAATGAATAAGAATATGTACATAAAAATATATGGATGAGCGATGGCCGAACGGCTTAGGCAAGATGTAGTAGATGGTATAGAGTACAGTATATACATATGAGATGAGTAATGTAGGGTATGTATCTAAACATTATATAAAGTGGCATTGTTTAAAGTGGCTAGTGATACATTTATTACATCCAATTTTTAATTATTAAAGTGGCTAGAGATTTGAGTCAGTATGTTGGCATCAGCCACTCAATGTTAGTGATGGCTGTTTAACAGTCTAATGGCCTTGAGATAGAAGCTTTGATGCACCTGTACTCACCTCGCCTTCTGGGTGATAGCGGGGTGAACAGGCAGTGGCTCGGGTGGTTGTTGTCCTTGATGATCTTTTTGTCCTTCCTGTGACATCGGTTGGTGTAGGTGTCCTGGAGGGCAGGTAGATTGCCCCCGGTGATGCGTTGTGCAGACCTCACTACCCTCTGGAGAGCCTTACGGTTGTGGGCAGAGCAGTTGCCGTACCAGGCGGTGATACAGCTCGACAGGAGGCTCTCGATTGTGCATCTGTAAAAGTTTGAGTGTTTTTGGTGACAAGCCAAATGTCTTCAGCCTCCTGAGGTTGAGGCGCTGCTGCGCCTTCTTCACCACACTGTCTGTGTGGGTGGACCATTTCAGTTTGTCCGTGATGTGTATGCCGAGGAACTTAAAAAACGTTCCACCTCCACTGCTGTCCCTCAATGCGGATTGGGGGGTGCTCCCTCTGCTGTTTCCTGAAGTCCACGATCATCTCCTTTGTTTTGTTGACATTGAGTGGGGTTATTTTCCTGACACCACACTCTGAGGGCCCTCACCTCCTCCCTGTAGGCCGTCTCATCATTGTTGGTAATCAAGCCTACCACTGTAGTGTCGTCTGCAAACTTGATGATTGAGCTGGAGGTGTGCATGGCCACGCAGTCATGGGTGAACAGGGAGTACAGGAGAGGGCTGAGAAGGCACCCTTGTGGGGCCCCAGTGTTGAGGATCAGCGGGGTGGAGATGTTTCCTACCCTCACCGCCTGGGGGCGGCCCGTCAGGAAGTCCAGGACCCAGTTGCACAGTTTGTAGGGTACTATGGTGTTAAATGCTGAGCTGTAGTCATTGAACAGCATTCTTACATAGGTATTCCTCTTGTCCAGATGGGTTAGGGCAATGTGCAGCGTGATTGCGTCGTCTGTGGACCTATTGGAACTGGGGCGGTAAGCAAATTGGAGTGGGTCTAGGGTGTCAGGTAGGGTGGAGGTGATATGGTCCTTGACTAGTCTCTCAAAGCACTTCATGATGACGGAAGTGAGTGCTACGGTGCGATAGTCATTTCGCTCAGTTACCTTAGCATTCTTGGGAACAGGAACAATGGTGGCCCTCTTGAAGCATGTGGGAACAGCAGACTGCGGTAAGGATTGATTGAATACGTCCGTAAACACACAGTATAATGTAAATGCTTCCTCTCATACAGTGTTTCCCTTAACATTATAAAAACTAGGGGAAACACTGATCTCTGCCTCTAGGCATTTACCAGTGGGGCTGAGGAGGATTGAGGTAAGAGTATTTATGAACATTCAAATTGGACAAAAACAAACTGAAGCAATAAGGTAATGCCTGCTTACTGTTTGCTGCTCCCATAAGTGTTCTTAATAAATCTTTCAGGGACACAGACGCACACACAACAGGTTCTGAGAAGTCGGCCTATAGAGGTACATGTAACCTCCACTGCTCGCCACCGGTTACTAGAACAGCCTTTGACCCAGTTAGTAAAGTCAAAGATTTGTATAACTAAACCAAGATAGATGACAACCTGTCATTTCCAATGGGAACAAATGAGTCATATTGACCAGAACAAGCAAGGAGGTGGGCAGAGCCAAGCATGAGTTAGCGAGATCCTATTGGTGCGTTCTAGCAGACATCTGCATATTTCCGTAAGGGAACACCTACTCTGAAGTGCGCAATAACTCTTTTCGCCTTTGTACTCCTTCTAAACAACAAGATTTTTAAAAACCTTTGCAAAGGGTAAAGTCTACAAAACTCTTTTCATAACAAATTCTAGTTTTGGGAACAGAAAACTGTATTGAAATCAAATGTTTCATCGATAAGAAAATGTGCAGAATGTCCCCCCAAAAACCATCTCATTCCATCTTCTCTCACAGTTGGCCAGTGGGCTTCCTCTCACTACCATATTTGGTAGTGAGTGGAAACATTAAGGGGATGCTTCACATTTATACATCTGGTGAAATATGTCTCATCGTTCCATCTGTGGTAAAGTCTAGAACTGTTCACAGAAACACAATGCTCTGACCTAATCAAATCAGGGCAGGCGAAGGAGAGTGTAAGTTAGTGAGTCTAGAGGGTTGGATTTAAATAAGTGCTCTTAGGGTTTTCAGTAGGTCTCAAGGACAGATAGAGACAGACCAAAAAACAGACAGCAGGGCAGAGTCAGACACAGAAAGAAACACACAGCTCAGTGTGCAGACAGCCAGGCAGTGTTAGTCTAGCCTGGAAAGCACAGCATTTAGTCTGGTTTACCAGCTTTAGTCCTGCCCCCACAAGTGTTCTTTAATAAACATTTTAGTGTATACTACTCGCCAATGTCCAGTCTCTTGACAACAAGGTAGACGAAATTTGAGCAAGGGTTGCCTTCCAGAGAGACATCAGATATTGTAACATTCACTGTTTCACAGAAACATGGCTCTCTCGGGATATGTTAATCGGAATCGGTCCAGCCACCGGGAACAGGAAGGGCAGGGGTGCATGCTTTATGATGAACAACTCATGGTGTGATCATAACAACACACAGGAACTCAAGTCCTTCTGCTCACCCGACCTAGCACTTCTTACAATCAAATGCAGGCTATTCTATCTACCAAGAGAATTCTCGTCAGTTATAGTCACAGCTGTGTACACCCCCCCCCCCCCCTCAAGCGAACACCAAGACGGCCCTCAAGGAACTTCACTCGACTATGTAAACTATATACCCGGAGGCTGCATTTATTGTAGCTGGGGATTTTAACAAAGCAAATTTGAGATCAATGTTACCTACATTTTATCAACATATTGATTGCATGACACGAAGGGCTAATACTCTCAACCACTGCTCCTCTAACTTCCGCGAAGCATACAAAGCCATCCTCAATTCAGATAATCCGACCACGACGCCATCTTGCTAGTCCTTGCTTATGGGCAGAAACTCAAATAGGACGTACCAGTGACGAGAACCATTCAACGCTGGTCTGACCAATCGGAAGCCACGCTCCAAGATTATTTTGATCACACGGACTGGAATATGTTCCAGTCAGCCACAGAGAACGACATTGATCTATACGCTTCCTCGATGAGTGCGTTTATAAATAAGTGCATTGGAGATGTCGTTCCCACTGTGACTGTTAAAACCTACCCTAACCAGAAACAGTGGATGGATGGCGGCATTTGTGAAAAACTGAAAGCGCGATCCACCGCATTTAACCATGGAAAGAGGTCTGGTGATATGGCTGAATATAAACAGTGTAGTTGTTCCCTCCGCAAGGCAATCAAACAAGCGAAATGCCGGTACAAGGAAAAGGTGGAGTTGCAATTCAACAGCTCAGACACGAGAGGGCCTGCAGGGTCTACAGGAAATCATGGACTACAAAAACAGCCAAGTCACGGATACCGACGTCACGCTTCCAGACAAACTAAACACCTTCTTTGCCCGCTTTGAGGATACTACAGTGCCACCGTCGCGGCTCGCTAACAAAGACTGCGGCCACCCTCTCTCCATCTCAGTGGCTGACGTGAGTAAAACATTTAAACACGTTAACCCTCACAAGGCTGCTGGCCCAGACGGCATCCCTAGCCGCATCCTCAGAACATGTGCAGACCAGCTGGCTGGTGTGTTCACGGACATATTCAATCAATCCCTATCCCAGTCTGCTGTCCCCATATGCATCAAGATGGCTACCATTGTTCCTGTACCCAAGAAGGCAAAGATAACTGTACTAAATGACTACCGCCCCGTAGCACTCACTTTTGTCATCATAAAGTGCTTTGAGATGCTAGTCAAATCAAATGTATTTATATAGCCCTTCTTACATCAGCTGATATCTCAAAGTGCAACACCAAGGTTGTGGGTTCGATTCCAACGGGGGGCCAGTACAACAAAATAAAATATATATGAAATGTATGTATTCACTACTGTAAGTCGCTCTGGATAAGAGCGTCTGTTAAATGACTAAAATGTAAAAATGTGTGTTGTGCTCAATGGAGGCTGAGTCACACTATTAGCTTATCTGTGAGCCAAGACATGTCTGTTTGATGTATACGTCTTGTCTGCAGTGTAGTGCAAGGGGAGACTGGCTGAGGGAAGAGACGGAGACAGGGGCTGAGGGGAGAGACAGGGGCTGAGGGGAGAGACAGGGGCTGAGGGGCAATCTGGCCCTGCACAGTCAGTGCAGGGCCAGGGAGAGAGAGGAAAGACAAGGGCTGAGAGCACTCAGGGTAGCATGGGGATAAAGCTGTCATGATGTCTGCATAGTCTGGGTTGAGCTGGGCTGTCTGAGGGGGGATGGGATGCCATTTCCAGCCAGCAGCTCTCTCTAATGGGGAGAGAGATTCAGTCACACTTATTCAGTCAGAACACCAGTCCCTGACACTGATGAGTGACTGGAATGGATGTGGAGCCGAGCCATTTGCCATCATGTAGCTGCATTGGCTGCCTTTTCAAGAGTTCAATTTATAACACAAAAAGTAGAGGGAAATGCAGTAAAGCATCGAAAGAGACTCAGACACAGTTCACAAACAAAAGGACCATTAACATAACATTCATGTTAAAATTAGAGAGTCAGAGTGTGGTATTTTGGACAGAGAGAGAAAGAGAGAAGGACTGTGAGAGTGTGAGAGAATGGGAGGAGGAAGAACGGAGGCCGGTTTCACATTGACGATAGCAAAGGGACATTCGAGAGGTATCAATTCAAGCGACAATACTTATCACGTCTCGAGCGCTACCTCCGAAGGTCACGCTTGACAGTTCCCCCCCTCTTAGCAGGGCAGTGTAAACAATTGTCTCGTTGCGCTCAACACTCCAACAGTATAAAATGGTAATAGCAGAGCAATGTTTTTGAAACGGCTGAAATTTTCCTTATATTTGAGTTTACATTAAATATATTACTTCGTTTTTACCTTAAATTGCCTGTTCCATTCTGAAATTGTCGCAGTAGCTGCTGCCTGCTGAGCCACATAAAACTATGGGCGCCCATTCCCACCACCATAAAAAAAAGTATATGTCTACAAAATGTTGAGATATGTAGTTTGACTTGCACAAGTCATCATTTTTGAGATAGATCATACAAATAGAATAAATGTTGTTTCATTTGTACATTGTGTGGTGATTTCGGAGGTGGCACGACAGGTCCCAGAGTGGGGGGAATTGTTTTCCTGGGCCCAGAGTTGTTCTTAGTCTGGTATTCTAACCTAACCAGGTAAAACTATGGGTATGACAGCTGTAAAAAAAAAAAATACAACTATGATAGGACCAGATTTTTTCTTATCAGATCATATCGTTTAAAAAAACTAAATGGAAAAACTCCTGGAGAATGAAAACATTAAAATCATGTCAAACAAATAAAGAGGAGAATAAATGAAAAATAAAACATTATTTTGTCCCTCTTTTTTTCAACACTTTGTGTCAATATTTTGTATTAAACCTAATTAAAAGTGCTAGGGCAAATACCAGGTTGCCACGGGTTTGCCGGAGGACCTGCTGTGCTGATCTCTGCAACATGGATAGATTGAAATCGCCACACAATGCTACAAATGAAGAAACATAACCTATATGTAAGATCTATATGCATTTTATTTTTGGGTGGCAGGAATGGGCTTCCATATAAAACAGCTCAACAACTCCCCAGTGAATTATTCCAATGTTTTCAATCTCAATTTTCTTTTACCACATGTAGCCTAATGATTTGCATGATATTTATGCAAATGAAGCATGGTTTGTTGTAATTTTGTAAGGTAGGCCTACTGTACTTTTATATTCGTATTAGAGGGGTAATCATTCATTTTGATAGTCTAATGTTACTTGATGAAGACATTTTAGCTTTGGCTAGCAGTGACTCTGTGATTTTGTCTTGAAACAAAAATGTAATTGAGTGTACAGAAGACAAAATAAACCCTTTAAATTGTCTGCACATGCTTGCGAATTGTTGCGTAAGCAAGAAAGTCAACCAAACCCTCTCGGCTCGTGATATTCCCGTAGCTAATGTGAATTGAAAAGTGCATGTACATATTAGGTAAATCAACATTTTGTCCAGATAACTCTATTCAGTGAGAATAAGTCCTGAACTGGTGGGGCTGGGACTATTTCACTGTGGTGTAATACAGTGATCATTCAGGAGAGAGTAGACTACAGGGTCATTCACAACAAAAGCGTGGAATGAGAGCAGAGTAAAGAGGAAGAGGTGAGGGGTTGGGGTCTCATATTTCCCGTCCTGACCCTGCGAAGCTCGCTAAGCCAAATCACAAGTTCACCTTAATGAGAAAGGAGAGAGAGGTGCAAACCTGGAACATAGGGCACACTCTGCCAGCCAAATCACCATTAACAACCAACAATCTGACCCACAATGCTCCTCAGCACCCACAATCCTGGGCGTGGCGGTGGTGCTCTACTCCCTCACCGGCTTAACACCGGGTCACTGCTCAGAATCCTCCTGAGCGGACCGGACATAACATATCCTCCAATAATTAAATAATATAATATTAAGCTATATATTAACCTGTCTATAAGGAAGTCATTAATTGCTGCTTTGGGAATACTGCGACGATCATCCATGTCAATAACAACAACAAGAGGAAAACAAACACCAAAGGAGATTAAATCTGATTATATCTGAAATATGACTTAACCCTCACAACCCCTCCGCCCCAGCCACAGCCCCCATGAAATCCAGGGTTAGACAGAGGGACAAACAGAAGGATCAGACAGCCAGCCAGGTCTGGGGGATATGTGGGGTTGGTGGGTGGGGAGTGCTCTTGGGGTCGGTGTGGGGATCAGTCGGGGGTGCAGCGCGGCAGGGTTGGGTGGAGCTGGTGCGCTACCCGGCACCCCTCCGACAGCACATGCCTCTCTGAATATTGACATGTCAAGTTAGATACTAAATACTGAAGCAGCAGCAAAACCACAACAATCTGTGCTGTTCCAGCTTTTTACAACCCTCCCATCTGGAAAACACTGTCGCGCGCCCCCCCCCCCCCCCAACAAAAAACACATTACAAGATCAATGTTGCGATCCCTGGCAGCTTTCCTTTGTTGACTCTTCTCTGTAACAAACAAAAGAAAAGAACAACTAAAATGTTCTTTCTCCCCTTGGCAGGCCTAGGAGGTCCCGTGACGGGCCAAATGATGTTCAGCAGCATTCCGTCTTTGTCCCAAATCGCACCCTATCTCCTATATAGAGCACATCTTTTGACCAGAGCCCTATGGGTGCACTACTGAGGCCTGGTCAAAAGTAGTACACTAAATAGGGTGCCATTTGGTAAACAGCCTGTGCCACTTCTAATACCTACTGAGCTCTAGACGGATGCTATCTTGAGCGAAAACTTGCGTACCCAGCAGTATGACTTAAATCAACGTGTCAGCGACTCACTAACCAAAACCAACCAGACACAGGCAGGGATTTCTGGAACAGGGCTATCCTGTGACCACCCCCACTGCTCCCCCAAAGTACATTTCATGCCTTTGTCATATGTAGGCTACATAACATTTGAATGAACTTCACTAACTGTAAGTCACTCTGGATAAGAGTGTCTGCTAAATTACCAAAACGTAAAATGTAACATAAACAAGGATTCCATTTAAAAACACTTGTCTGACTGATACACAGCAACTACATATGAAATACAGAGTATGGCTATTAGTAATGCATCATCAATATCACGGTGCACAATGATATCCGGGGTCTGTTCAGGAGGGTGCAACGTTACAGAACGCTCAGATAGGATTGTCTGTCAGGTAGAGTTGGGAATCACATCAGCTCTATTCAGTATATTTCTATCTGCAACATTCTGAAATGTTTCAGCTCACTGAATACACCCCTGACGATGATATATAATATATACTGTGTGTGTGGTGTGAGTCAGAGCAGGTCAAAAGTAGTGCACTATATAGAGCGGAGGTATTCAACTCCTACCCTACAGGGTCCAGAGCCTGCTGGTTTTCTGTTCTACCGGATAATGAATTGCACCCACCTGGTGTCCCCGGTCTAAAAATCAGTCCCTGACTAGAGGGGAACAATAAAAAAAACGAAGTGGAACTGGCTTTGAGTTCCAGAGTTGAGTTTGATGAGAATAGGGTGCCATTTTGGACACAGGCCCAAGACCAGGTGTAGTATAGCAAGACTGGCTGATCTAGAAGGCTTCAGTGACAGTGCCGTTCGAGGGTGGGGCGCGCTAGAGAAAGTATCCTATTTAGAATATCTATTTAAATGTAGCTTTTTTTGCCCAAGCTTCATTTAGAGCTGATGATGTAAGCTGTGAGGTTATTGAAAAGAGGCTACCTCCCAAATGACACCCTATTCCTTTCATAGTGCACTACTGTGACCAGGGCCCATAGGAAATAGGGTTCTATTTGGTATTTGGGACATAACCAGAGAGAAGAGTGGTCAATATCACACAGTGAAACAGCTTAAAAAGGCAATACAGATGTTATCTGTAAGTAAACAATAATATATTCTGTTTACCCTTGCTGTGTGTGTGCGCGCGTGTGTCTGGTGTGAAATGTCTAGCTAGTTAGCAGTGCGCGCTAGTAGCGTTTCAAATTGGTGACGTTACTTGCTCTGAGACCTTGAAGTGTTTCCCTTGCTCTGCAAGGGCTGCGGCTTCTGTGGAGCGATAGGTAACGATGTGTCATGGGAGGCAGTTGTAGATGTGTTCACAGGGTCCCTGGTTCGAGCCCAGGTTAGGGGCAAGGAGAGAGACGGAAACAATACTGATTACGTGTGTGTGCTCTTTGGTTGCTGTGTAAACATGCTTTGCGTGTGCGTGACGCATGCATGCGTGTATGACACAGATAAGCTTTAATATAAAGCAGCACACTACAGCAGCAGATTTTCTGTTGCTTCAAAGCTGTTTACTGGCCAAGGCCCACATTGCTCCATCCTCTTAATGCTGTGCGTGCGTGTGGCATGACCCACTTTCCCCCCTGACAGAGCCAGGCAGCGGTGGCCCAGCTCAGACAGCAGCACTGTCCCAAAGCTCAAGCTCAGAGAGCACTACAAGTGCAAGTTGAGTAGCAGCAGTAGCAGCAGCCTAACAGTGACAGCCAAGCAGTGAGTGTCACTATCAGCTCTTGGCCAGCTGAGGCTGAGGCAGCCTCCCAGGTCTGGCGGCATGGCAGCAACATCATCACCAGCACGGAGCTGAGACAGCAGCAGCTGAGCACAGAACACAGCACACACTGTACTAGCTGACCACAGAACACAGCACAGACAGTACTAGCTGAGCAAAGACAGCACGCACAGCACACTGGAGAACAACTCTCACCTCCACTATTCCATCGGTTCCACTGTGCCAGCCAGGCAAGCTCAATTGATCGCAGCTTAAGTGTTTGAAAGAAAGTCAATACTATTTGAACCTAGGTCTGGATGAGAGAGCACAGCACACTTCTCCCCTCACACACCACTGGTCCAATTAGTACAAGGACCTGCAGACAGTGACACCACCAGGTGCCCTGGCCAACAGGTAGAGAGCTCCAGGCAGTTTCGCAAAGAGGCGTGTGCTGCTCAGCATAACATTATGCTGGTTCTATTTTCAAGAATTGCCCACAGCCGAGAACACTTCATAAAGTGACTCGACAGCCCAGTGTAGCTCCCCTGTTAGAGGCACCAGGGAGAGTTAGTGGCAGAAACAGGGGCACAGGCAGAGAGGTAGAGGTAGAAGCAGAGAGGCAAAGGCACCAGGCAGAGAAGCAGAGAAAGAGGTGGAGTTAGAGAGAGGCGGAGGCAGGGGTAATGGACACTCTACTTTTCACCTGACTGACTACGAGGGAAACACGCCTGCCAACAGCTACACAGGTTCTCCAGAAACAGACTTCAGGGCATTCAAATCACAGAGCCGGTGTCGGTTGGGCTGGTGTCTGCTAGAGGAGTTGGGCTGGCTGGGGGTGAGAACATAGATGTTGTAGTGAAGATTATATACAGTATAGGGGGGGTAATATTGTTAAAGCCACACTGTAAACATTTGCAGAATGTCAAAGTATGCTCATGCAGGCAAAATGTAGCCTTTGACTACAGCACTTCCATGATGTATAATAAGAATTCAATGATGTCTATAGTGCTGAAGAGCTGAGGTTCAACGCAAGTTGGAATTCCATTAATTGTTTACAAAATCTTCTATATCTCATTAAGATATATATTTTTTAATCGAGAAGGTATAATATTTAATTAGTTAAAGACAGTAATGTTACACAGACTCGTTAAATTGGGTCACTGTGAATTCAGAGAAATTAAGCCGTAATACATCTGTTCCTATTTGAACATGCTCAGGCCTCCGGAACCATGCGGGTTCCCCTTCTTCTAATTGGCTGTTGAGAGAGATCATTTGGCCAATTGAATGGGAATATGGTTCTCAGACGGAACAGACATGATCAAGCTTCAATGACCACATAACAATGCAAGAGAGAGAGAGAAACAGACGGACAGAAACAGGCAATAGCTAGATTTCCATCCAATTGGCTACAGATTTTCTTGCAAATATTCTAAAATCTGCATAAAGACTTGTTGCGCATAAAAAGCAGTGCATGATGACGTAGTGCACACTTTTATTTTTCACTTAAATTTTCATGTACCGAATAACATTTCAATATGTTTCCATTGCATTTTCAACTCTACCACAAAGTTTTTTTTAACAAAAACAGTTGAGTTAAATAGCAAATGTGCGCAATCAGGTCTTGGCATGTGCACTCCAGCCAACAGCTCGTAGTTACAGTGCGGGTAGACTAGTCTATATGATGAGATTATTATGGATAAGAGTCAGAATATTTGTATGTCAAACAGCAGTCAAGCATCGATCATCAAGCTCATCACCTTGCACTTTCACCACCCTGTGAAGTTCATCATAACTTACCTTCAGAAAGTTACAGCCTGAATTAAAAATGGATTACATTTTTTTTTGGACCCATCTACACACAATAGTCCATAAAGACACAGAGATATCTAATTTACATAAATATTCACACCCCTGAGTCAATACATGTTAGAATCCCCTTTGGCATGATTACATCTGTGAGTATTTCTGGGTAAGTCTACGAGCTTTGCACACCTGGATTGTACAATATTTGCACATTATTCTTTTAAAAATACTTCAAGCATTGTCAAGTTGGTTGTAGATCGACATTTTATGTCAAAACTGTAACTAGGCCACTCAGGAACATTCAATGTCGTTTTGGTAAGCAACCCAAATATTTGGCCTTGTGTTTTAGGTTATTGTGAATTTGTCTCCCAGTGTCTGTTGGAAAGCAGACTGAACACGTTCTCCTTTAGGATTTTGCCTGTGCTTAGCTCTATTCGGTTTATTTTTATCATCCTAAAAACTCTGTAGTCCTTACCGATGACAAGCATACCCATAACATGATGAAGCCACGACCATACTTGAAAATATTAAGAGTGGTACCCAGTGTTATGTTTGGGGAAAATCCAACAAGTCTTTGTATTCAGGACATGAAGCACATTTCTTTGGCATTGTTTGTGCCTTTTTGCAAACAGGATGCATGTACAGGCTTCCATCTTTTCACTCTGTCATTTACTCCTATTGTGGAGTAACTACAATGTTGATCCATCCCTCAATGTTATCCTATCACAGCCATTAAAAACAGTTTTAATGTCACCATTGGCCTCATGGTGAAATCCCTGAGTGGTTTTGTTCCTCTCCAGCAACTGAGTTAGGAAGAACGCCTGTATCTTTGTAGTGACTGGGTGTATTGATTCACCATCCAAAGTGTAATTAATAACTTCACCATGCTCAAAAGGGATATTCAATGGCTGATATTTTTTATACCCTTCTACCAGTAGGTGCCCTTCTTTGCAAGGCATTGGAAAACCTCCCCAGTCTTTGTAGTTGAAATTCACTGCTCAGCTGATGGACCTTACAGATAATTGTATGTGTGGGGTACAGAGAGGAGGTAGTCATTCAAAAATTATGTTAAACACTATTAATGTACAGTTGTGGCCAAAGGTTTTGAGAATGACAAATATTAATTCACAAAGTTTGCTGCTTCAGTGTCTTAAGATAATTTTGTCAGATGTTACTATGTTACTGAAGTATAATTACAAGCATTTCATAAGTGTCAAAGGCTTTTATTGACAATTACATGAAGTTGATGCAAAGAGTCAATATTTGCAGTGTTGACCCTTCTTTTTCAAGACCTCTGCAATCCGCCCTGGCATGCTGTCAATTAACTTCTGGGCCACATCCTGACTGTTGGCAGCCCATTATTGCATAATCAATGCTTGGAGTTTGTCAGAATTTGTGGGTTTTTGTTTGTCCACCTGCCTCTTGATTGACCACAAGTTCTTAATGAGATTAAGGTCTGGGGAGTTTCCTGGCCATGGACCCAAAATATCGATGTTTTGTTCCCTGAGCCACTTAGTTATCACTTTTGCCTTATGGCAAGGTGCTCCATCATGCTGGAAAAGGCATTGTTCGTCACCAAACTGTTCCTGGATGGTTGGGAGAAGTTGCTCTCGGAGAATGTGTTGGTACCATTCTTTATTCATGGCTGTGTTCTTAGGCAAAATTGTGAGTGAGCCCACTCCCTTGGCTGAGAAGCAACCCCACACATGAATGGTCTCAGGATGCTTTACTGTTGGCATGACACAGGACAGATGGTAGCGCTCACCTTGTCTTCTCTGGACAAGCTTTTTTCCGGATGCCCCAAACAATCGGAAAGGGGATTCATCAGAGAAAATGACTTTACCCCAGTCCTCAGCAGTCCAATCCCTGTCCCCTTTGCAGAATATCAGTCTGTCCCTGATGTTTTTCCTGGAGAGAAGCAGCTTCTTTGCTGCCCTTCTTGACACCAGGCCATCCTCCAAAAGTCTTGCACTCACACCTGCCTTCTGCCATTCCTGAGCAAGCTCTGTAAAGCCTTCCCTGTGGCTCAGTTGGTAGAGCATGGTGTGTGCAACGCCAGGGTTGTGGGTTCGATTCCCACGGGTCGCCAGTACAAAAAAAAAATGCATGAAATGAAAATGAAATGTATGTATTCACTACTGTAAGTCGCTCTGGATAAGAGCGTCTGCTAAATGACTAAAATGTAATGTAAAATGTGGTGCCCCGATCCCGCAGCTGAATCAACTTTAGGAGACGGTCCTGGCGCTTGGACTTTCTTGGCCGCCCTGAAGCCTTTTTCACAACAATTGAACCGCTCTCCTTGAAGTTCTTGATGATCCGATAAATGGTTGATTTGGGTACAATCTTCCTGGCAGCAATATCCTTGCCTGTGAAGCCCTTTTTGTGCAAAGCAATGATGACGGCACGTGTTTCCTTGCAGGTAACCATGGTTGACAGAGGAATAACAATGATTCCAAGCACCACCCTCCTTTTAAAGCTTCCAGTCTGTTATTCGAACTCAATCAGCATGACAGAGTGATCTCCAGCCTTGTCCTTGTCGACACTCACACCTGTGTCAACGAGAGAATGAATACTTATACATTTTCTTAATCTTTATTTAACTAGGCAAGTCAGTTTTAAGAACAAATTCTTATTTTCGATGACGGCCTAGGAACAGTGGGTTAACTGCCTTGACCAGGGGCAGAACAACAGATTTTTACCTTGTCAGCTCGGGGATTCGATCCGGTTACTAGTCCAACGCTCTAACCACTATGCTACTTGCCACCCCGTTATTTACTCAAGACAATTCAGCTTTAGTAATTAACTTGTAAAAAACATTTAATATCTAAAAACATATTTCCACTTCGACATTATGGAGTATTGTGTGTAGGCCAGTGACACAAAATCTCATATTAATCTATTTTAAATTCAGGCTGTAACACAACAAAATGTGGAAAAATCATGGTGTGTAAACACTTTCTGAAGGCTCTGTATTGCATCTGTAGTCTAATAAACTGCATGGTTTCCCGAGTCGTAGTGGGAGGACCACACACCATATCAGTGTGACTCCATGTTTACTTCGATATGATGTTGGTAGAGCATGGTGTTTGCCAAACCAGGGTTGTGGGTTCATTTCCCACGGGGGACCAGTACGGAGAAAAAAAATGTATGAAATGTATGTATTCACTACTGTAAGTCGTTCTGGATAAGAGCGTCTGCTAAATGACTAAAATGTAAACGTAAAATTATATCACTATTTGCACATAAAGGTGTTTCCACCGCTGTTTCTCACATAACACATTTTATTGACACAAACAAATCCCACCATGTCAAATGAACAAAGTATCGGTTGGCATTTATAAAATTGTACCGAAGATTCCTGTTTCCATCACAGCTGTCGTGAATTTTTTTTATTTATTCGGTATGACTTTACTGGCATAAATACAGTGGACAGAAACGTGGTGAGTGAATGAGAACGAAAGATTTATTGTGAATGGCTAGAGATGACAAACCAGTTCCTCTTGCTTCAGAAGCTGCATTGACAGCCAGCTACAGGGAGCTCTGGTTTCACTGGTGCTGCGCAGTTTGCCTTTTGAACTAATCTAAGGTCTAGTCAAAGCCACTGATTGTCTAGTAAACACTACCTTCTCCAGGCCTCCAAGCCCTCCCTCCCAGTCCCACCCCTACCATGCTACCCCCAGAATTAAGACTGAATCCCCCCTGGAGTTGCTCTGACGTCCCCCTGGTCCTCACAGCTGGATCCACTCATCTTCAGGAGATCGGCTTGGGTGAAGGTGGGGGGGTTGGGAAGGACCAGGGAATGGTTCCAGAAAGGGGGTATTTTTTAATGTCGTCTAATCCGTGGAATCAAAGCATAAACAAGTCCCACACCCCAATCACCTCCACAGCTTTAACATCCCCACTCCCCCATGGCCAGCAGTCATGGCTGAGGGTGACCAGACAATGCCTGTGTGTGTCCCTATGAGGCAGACCGTATGCCCAGATCGATCACTGCTGGATGGATTATTGTGACACCAGGACCGATCCAGTGGCAGTTTCCAGTGCAGCTTCGATCTTCCCTCAATTGAACCTGTGTGTTGTGGCAGTCAGCCCAATCCCATCCCAGGGGCATTACTAATACTGGGAGACTGGTGGCCAACAGTAAAACAGAAATCCTCCTCCTTTTACATATTTCCATAACTCGAACCATAGTCTCACATGTCAGACAAAACATAACACGAGACTTGGTTCTGGGCGCCAAGATTACCCAAAATCACAATGGACTAAACCATGTCAACACGCCATATGCCCCATATGCCACACCCACCTCTTACCATTTTGATTGGTATATGCCGGAGGTCCACATCAGACACGGGGACGTCTTGATCTTTGGGGGCCATGCCCCTGTTGGCGAGGAGCTGCAGCAGGTTGGCGTTGTCTTTTGGGGCCCCTGACCCCCCCTGGTCCCCCTGCAGCAGACCGTAGGTGCGGCAGTAGAGTTCAGAGGAGAGCAGGAGGCGTGTGACGGGGGGCTTCAGGTGCTCCTGTTCAT
This sequence comes from Salmo trutta, assembly GCF_901001165.1. Taxonomy (NCBI): domain Eukaryota; kingdom Metazoa; phylum Chordata; class Actinopteri; order Salmoniformes; family Salmonidae; genus Salmo; species Salmo trutta. The sequence goes on from NW_021822630.1 coordinate 411,376, forward strand.
ACTGGTCACAGTAGAAGGGCTCCCGCAACTCCACTGGAACATGCTCTACGGACGGAGAAGAGGGACAAAAACAGTGAGTGAAATAATCATGTTGTGGGAGACGAGTACACTATTAATAGGCAAAACAAGCGCATCAATAGAACGTGTTTCCACTGAGGATGAAAATACAAAAAAGTTACCCAGACTGCATCCAATATACATGTGAATTCACAATGCAGCTGTGCTGCTGCATGCAACGTTTTGGGTTTCACGTTGCGTCGCTTTCAGATGGTTAAGCATCGCACCTGTACCACCATTACAGTACCTCAATTCCACCTCGGAAAACAAGTCAAAATGAGGCTCAGTAGTGTGTGTGGCCTCCACGGGCCTGTATGACCTCCCTACAATGCCTGGGCATGCTCCTGATGAGGTGGCGGATGGTCTCCTGAGGGATCTCCTCCCAGACCTGAACTAAAGCATCCGCCAACTCCTGGACAGTCTGTGGTGCAACGTGGCGTTGGTGGATGGAGCGAGACATGATGTCCCAGATGTGCTCAATTGGATTCAGGTCTGGGGAACGGGCGGGCCAGTCCATAGCATCAATGCCTTCCTCTTGCAGGAACTGCTGACACACTACAGCCACATGAGGTCTAGCATTATTTGCATTAGGAGGAACCCAGGGCCAACCCCACCAGCATATGGTCTCACAAGGGGTCTGAGGATCTCATCTCGGTACCTAATGGCAGTCAGGCTACCTCTGGCGAGCACATGGAGGGCTGTGCGGCCCCCCAAAGAAATGCCACCCCACACCATGACTGACCCACCGCCAAACCGGTCATGCTGGAGGATGTTGCGGGCAGCAGAACGTTCTCCACGGAGTCTCCAGGCTCTGTCACATGTGCTCAGTGTGAACCTGCTTCATCTGTGAAAAGACAGGGCGCCAGTGGCGAATTTGCCAATCTTGGTGTTCTCTGGCAAATGCCAAACGTCCTGCACGGTGTTGGGCTGTAAGCACAACCCCCACCTGCGGACGTCGGGCCCTCATACCACCCTCATGGAGTCTGTTTCTGACCGTTTGAGCAGACACATGCACATTTGTGGCCTGCTGGAGGTCATTTTGCAGGGCTCTGGCAGTGCTCCTCCTTGCACAAAGGCGGAGGTAGCGGTCCTGCTGCTGGGTTGTTGCCCTCCTACGGCCTCCTCCACGTCTCCTGATGTACTGGCCTGTCTCCTGGCAGCGCCTCCATGCTCTGGACACTACGCTGACAGACACAGCAAACCTTCTTGCCACAGCTCGCATTGATGTGCCATCCTGGATGAGCTGCACTACCTGAGCCACTTGTGTGGGTAGTAGACTCCGTCTCATGCTACCACTAGAGTGAAAGCACCGCCAGCATTTAAAAGTGACCAAAACATCAGCCAGGAAGCATAAGAACTGAGAAGTGGTCTGTGGTCACCACCTGCCAAACCACTCCTTTATTGGGGGTGTCTTGCTAATTGCCTATAATTTCCACCTGTTGTCTATTCCATTTGCACAACAGCATGTGACATTTTTTGTCAATCATTGTTGCTTCCTAAGTGGACAGTTTGATTTCACAGAAGTGTGATTGACTTGGAGTTACATTGTGTTGTTTAAGTGTTCCCTTTATTTTTTTGAGCAGTAATATATATATATATATATATATATATATATATATATATATATATATATGTGTGTGTGTGTGTGTGTGTGTGTTATACATCAAAATAAAGCTTAACTTCTTGTTAATCCAGAACGCTGTGTCAGATTTCAAAAAGGCTTTACGGCGAAAGCAAACCATGAGATTATCTGGAGGACAGCGCCCCGCATACAAACACATGAAAATAATATTTCAACCAGGCAGGTGTGCCACAAAAGTCAGAAATAGCGATATAATTCATGCCTTACCTTTGAAGATCTTCTTCTGTTGGCACTCCAAAATGTCCCAGAAACATCACAAATGGTCCTTTTGTTCAATAATGTCCTTATGTCCCAAAAATGTCCATTTATTTGGCGCGTTTGATTGAGAAATATGCCAGTTTGAACTCGCCCAACATGCCTACAAAGTATCTAATAAATTACCTGTAAACTTGGTCCAAACATTTCAAACAACGTTCCTAATCCAACCTCAGGTACCCTAAAACGTAAATAATCTATCAAATTTAAGACGGAATAATCTGTTTCCAATACCGGATAATGACAACGTGAAGCGCCCTATAGTTCACGCCTATCAAAACAGTCGAGTCCACCTGGAGTGATACTTACAATGAATAGCACTACTTCTTCATTTCTCAAAAGAAAAACATGGAACAATTTCTAAAGACTGTTGACAGCTAGTGGAAGCCATAGGAACTGCAACCAGGTTCCTAATAATAAGGGTATCCCATAGAAAACAAATGGAAAATCCTATGACCTCAATCTCTTTTCTCCCCTGGATGGTTTGTCCTCTGGGTTTCGCCTGCCATATCAGTTCTATTATACTCACAGACATTCTTTTAACAGTTTTAGAAACTTTAGAGTGTTTTCTATCCAAATATACCAATTATATGCATATCCTAGCATCTGGGCCTGAGTAACAGGCAGTTTACTTTGGGCATGCTTTTCATCCGGAGATGAAAGAGAGAGGTTTACCCAAGAGAGGTTAATACCAGAGCACTTTAAAAGGAATAGTGTGCCATTTCAGATGCAACCACAATCTCTCAGCAGGGTATTGTGGATATAGGTTACACAAAACATCAACGAAACCCGCCGTTCAAAGTCCTAACAAGATCATTGACAAAACACAGTTTAAAGTCCTATTGTCAAATAAACACACATTCTGTTAATCTCTAGGTATCTAATAGAAACAAAGAAGTAGGTGTTTCCTCATCAATTATACAAAACATTAGGAACACTAGCTCTTTCTATGACATAGCTGTCACCTGGATTCACCTGGTCAGTCTATGATCCTTTACTGATGTCACAGCATTTTTAAGCCAAGAGACATGGATTGTGTATGTGTGCCATTAAGTGCCTTTGAACGAGGTATGTTAGTAGGTGCCAAGCGCACCAGTTTGAGTGTGTCTAGAACTCCGACGCTGCTGGGATTTTTCCTGTGCGTATCAAAAATGGTCCAAACCCAAAGGACATCCAGCCAACTTGACACAACTTTGGAAAGCATTGAAGTCAACATGGGCCATCATCCCTGTGGAATGCTTTCGACACCTTGTAGAGTCCACGCCCTGACAAATTGAGGCTGTTCTGAGGGCAAAGGGAGGTGAAACTCAATATTAAGAAGGTGTTCCTAATGTTTTGTACATGCAGTGTATAGTGAAGGTATAGCGTTTGGTTACCTTGATAGTACTATGGGCATAGTTAGATATGGATAGGCAATGCTAGGCATCTGCCTAAGCAACTACAATCATCTGAGTGAATGAGCTGAGCAGGGTACATGTATGTGCGTTTGTGTGCGCTTGTCGTGCATTTGTGTGTGCGTGTGGCGTGCGTCTCGGTGTTGTGTTTTTCACAGCAAATCCAGCCAATCATAGGGCCTGCAGGAGTCATAAGGTTACAGATATAGGCACGATACACTGGTTACAATTTGACATTTTCTGGGGGCTAGTATCAACTCCTCCCTCCATTTCCCTGTCTAAATGTTCTTTCGGCAGTTCAGGTCTCATGGTGACAGTGTCATTCTCCCCCCACGGGAACGATACTGTGGTGCATTCCATTTCAAACCCCACATGTCAGTCAGTCCGTCCGTGGTTACGTCCCCAATGGCACCCTATTCCCTATATAGTGCACCACCTGGGCCATTTTGGATGCGGACAGTATGGAACCACATTATCAGTCTGTGTCAAGAGGAGTGAAATTACACAACATCCATGCCTAGAGGTTAGCCTTAGCGGTTAACATATGACAATTACCAGACAGAGCCCTCTGGTATTGATAGATAACCAGGGTTGTGTTCATTAGGCATCAATGGCAGAAAACGGACTACCTTGGCCTATCAATTAAGAGAAGCTCAATTTCATTTTCCATTGTGTGCCCCGATAAACACGACCCCGGTGTTTTATTTTTAGCTGAAGGTAGTCTGTGGGAAATTATCTTTAAGGCGACTTCTGGACAGAGTTGATGGAAACCTATGCTTTGTGGCACATTTCTTCCAGAGCAGCTAAGACAAGAAAGTAACCTGAACCTTGTGAAGGGGCAAACCAAAACACTGGCTACATCCCAAATGGCACCATATTCCCTTTATAATGCACTACTTTTGACTAGCTCTGGTCAAAAGTAGGGCATTATAAGGAGAATAGGGTGCCATTTAGGGCAGACACACGGTTTCCACCTCAATGGAGCACACAGCACCATGTAGGAAACAAGTCCTTTTCGCAAAGCACATAATGTGAAGCACAGTCCAGGAAGATGTTGAAGAGCACAAAGTAAACACTACTTGGAGAGAAAGCGCTTGGACTGGTTTTCAGTAAACACGGCCGGACCACCCACACACACACACACACACACACACACACACACACACACACACGAATCTGAAAACCTACGTCCGACACACCTTCTTAACAAACTGGTTTAGTGGTATTCAGAGTGGATGAGACTAGTTCTGCCTCCCGAGGGGCGCAGTGGTCTAAGGCACTGCACCGCAGTGCTAGCTAGAGATCCTGGTTCGAGTCCAGGCTCTGTCGCTGCCGGCCGCGACCGGGAGACCTATGGGGCGGCGCACAATTGGCCCAGCCTCATCCGGGTTAGGCGCGATGCACGCTGACACAAACGCCAGGTGTACGGTGTTTCCTCTGACACATTGGTGCGGCTGGCTTCCGGGCTAAGCGGGCATTGTGTCAAGAAGCAGAGCGGATTGGTTGGGTTGTGTTTCGGAGGACGCACGGCTCTCGACCTTTGCCTCTCCCAAGTCCGTATGGGATTTGCAGCCATATGACAAGACTGTAACTAGCAATTTTTTTTTAAAGACTAGGGCTGTTACGGTGACCCTATTACCGCCACACCGGCGGTCACGAGTCATGACTGTAGTCAAATTCCACGAGACCGTTTAAATCACGATAATTAGGCTTCTCCAAGGTCTGATGCTGCTGATGGTCATGCGTAGCCTACTGAACTTGCTAACTGCCTGGTACTCAGCACTCTATTATCCCTCTAATCATTTTGACATCAATGCAAATGTAATCGAAAATCTAATCAAACACTTCATGATAGCCCATGAGCTCATGTTGCGCAACATTTCTATAAGCTACGCAATTGCGAGAGAAAATAGAGTGATGGCCTCTATTAAAAATAGGAGGATCCCCATCAGGTTTCTATAGGCTAGGCCTACTATATTTATTTCTTATCTTTCCTAATATTAAGCACATTGCTTCTCTTTACAACAGGAGTAAAGCCTGGCTGGCATGAAAATGAATCACGGGAAAAGCGTCCTCCATTCGCTATTTAAGTGCATAGATGTCATGTATTTTCTTCCCCCTGCCTGTTTCGAGACAGGTGCATGATAATGGTCCATTCTAAATCAAAACAAATTTCACATATACTAAATAATATATGTAAAGACAAGATTAAATCAGGAACAGTCTGATTGGTGACAACATTAGCCTATCACTTGTGAATGATATATTATCACTTATGAATGATGCCCAGCGAGGCAAGAAACAGCACAATGCCTATTTTTTTGCACCTTTTTCAAATCATAGTCGCACACCTCATGTAGCCTAGCCCATTGGCCTATATGTTTTATTAAGGTTTGTATCACAACTAAAAAGTGGCCAAATAACTTCTTAAAATTAAGCACATTCATCTGCTTTACAACAGGTGTAGAGCTTAACTGGCATGGTTTCAAGTTTGGGGAAAATAATTTTCACCATAAAAATGCACCTTTAGAATAAAAGCATAACATGCATAATCACATTTGCGGTACCTTTTGAGAAGGGTGTTTTCCTGCTAATTGATTGCATTATGGAACATTCACCCTTATAGCCTACTGCCGTGTGCGCATTGCTGCGCTTATGTGAAGAAATAGCCTAATAGTGTATCAACATTTTAAGCTAAACATTCTGATCTGTTGCATCAGCCTAATTGCTTAAAAAAGTTGTAAACGTTTTTGGGATGCTAGTGGTAGTATTAATTTGGGATCTATCGCATCCCACAACTGTCCCAGAATATGTTTGGAATATTACTTTCTCGCACAGAATAGGTCAACTTTTGTACCATGGTGGATAGTAGATTGACATACGCTGCTATGTCAATCTACTATCCCCCATAGTACAAAAGTTGATAGGCTAGTGTTTTTGCTGTTTGTTAGGCCTACTCATCTTGTTGGCTGACGAAAAGTAAATGTGGACAGTTCTTCCAATATCTTAAATGTATGCCTCGGAATTGGATAAGGACATATGCAGGATTTTTTTAGGGGGTATTACAGCCACACAAAGGGGATGCAGCTGGGAAATTCGAGGCATAATCAAGTACTTGTGAAATTGTGAATGAGAGACTGATGAAGTGTGTACAGCCTGCGCAAATAAAGCAGAGCTCATGACTTTCATGCAACTTTTTCATGCAAATCATCATTAGAGTCGCATCATGCAGACTTAGAAGGTATTAAAAATCAAAACATATAGCCCAACCTTTGGATCACAACTAAAGTTACATAAATAACTCTAAATTAAGCATAGGTCTGTTTCTTTGTTAACTGCTCAACACAGAATAGCCACATGTGCGCACTCCCTCAAATAGTTTGGAGAAAAAATCCTTTCTATTTTCTTAAGCTATGTTCAATTGTATTCTTCATTTTTTCTTATATGAAATAAATTATATAAATTAATAGCACGGTATTCAAAGAAAATCTTGACTGCTAAATGAACTAGTGTTAATTAACAGCCATATGGCATAGCAAGATCAAGGCCTAACATAAGGACAACTCAGCGTATGCTATTCTGTTCTTCTGAAATAGACTACATTTTCTTCATATCATGTTTCTTTACACAGGTCTAAAATTAATGGATTCATTGTGATGGTGTAGGCTATATTATATGGATTTATTAAACTGTTTAAATGTAGATGTTCCAAATGTGTGCATTAGTGGCTTGTAGGCTGTGTGTGGAAGCCAGGAAATTCTAAAATGTGTTTGTTAATTAACGGTCAATTACCAGCAGTTATTTCCTTGACAATCATCGGCTGACAAAATGTCATGACTGCCACAGCCCTAGATGAGACCCACATGGCCCATTAGGCCTATTCGTGGACAGTAAACGTAGCCTACACACAGACCCATTTTCAAACACCACAGTAAACAGTTGGACGGCTGAAACCAATTAAAAAGGAACAGTTAGGTTAGTATCTGAAAGGAGACTTAAAGGGACATCACATGGCTCTCTCAGTGGTGAACTCCGACTCATGAGAAGATCAGAGAAGATTGAAGGATAAAGGGAGTCACCCGACCATGTTGTCGTTTTATCATTACGGTTCCTTGAATTAAGTTAATGGTTATATTTAGGGCACACAATAGCATGGGATACTTTTCCCAAAAACAACATTCCATATACCTCTCTCCAGCTTTCTGTACTTTCACTGACTTCACAACTAATGTTTTGCAACAGAAAACAAAACGATCTGCGCTCTTATGGGACAAGTCATGAAGTACCACTCTGTTTCTCAAAAGGTTTTCTCCCAACTGAACACAACCCTGGTGTAGAATACTAGTGTGTCAAACAGAGAAAGATTACATTGGGGTGTGTGAATGTTCCATTGTGTTTAAACATTTCAGGCAAACTGACTGACCAAGTGAGGGAGGTTAAACTACGGGAGCATCTCAATAGTCTAAAGCAGTTGACCTTCTCATCTCCTTTCTCTCATCCACTCTGAATCAAAATAACTGGACTGATGGAAGGAAACACATTGACCCGCCAAGTTGCTAGACTATTGAAATGCAACATAAGATACCGCATGGAACACACAAGGAATTTTCAGACACCGCACAAGGAATAATAATGTTGAGGCTTTTCCATGCAGTTCCACAAAGCAGTCACTATAGGACGTGGAAGGGAAAAAAAAGCATAATGCAAAGTAGGATGCAAAGCAAGATGGATGCCGTCGATACAAGCATAATTTCCCTGTGGGACGGTCCAGAAAAATGAATGGCCAGTCTGTGTCACACACATCAGCAGCAATGGCTAGTAATAGACATTTTGCAAATGGGATTTCAGGTATTGGGAACCGCAGTTTTAAAAAGGTCTGCAGCACACCTGCTCTCTTTCAAGTAACACAACACAACCATTCACACTTTGTTAGAAAAAAATGCTTAGGACACAGAAAGGAAATTGAATATGAGAGACAAAAAAAGAGCGAGTGGAAAGCAGGAATAGGGTAATGAGTCAGTAGTAAATGGAGGATAACAATGTCACCAGGACATTGATATCCATACCCAGCGTTACACATTAAGACCACTTTATTTTAATTAAAGGCTGAGCGAAGCAGCTGCCAGAAACAGAGAGGCCAATACATTTTCTGATTAGGGTCAGGGCCCGGTGTACTCAGGCTGGCTTGCGAAGAACCCTCAGGAACACGTGTTTCAGAAAGAACTCTTATATGCTCAACTGTGCAAGGTAAGCACTGAGAGGGATGGAGGGAGGAAGCACATGGTAAGATGTCTGCTTTAAGTGAAAACTTCCAAATTCGTAAGATGTACTTACAACGATTATCCTTGAACATATCAAAATAATTTATATAACATGAATCAACATGTTGTTGTCGACAATTGTTGATCCGTTGTTGTGGTGATATTCCTGTGAACATGCTATGGAGGGATATCAAAACCTTCATCATACAGTGGGAGAGACCTAGCAGGCTGATTAAATGCTCTGTTTTTAGGACAAAGACAAGCCTTGTTTTAAGACTAATGGTGAACATGTTGTTATCCTGTGGCCTAGGCTAATGTTCCACATGACCCCTCTCTGGTTCAGGTTGATCGCCTGAAACACCCTTCGAAATAATTCCAGGCCTCAGGGCCTTGATGTCTACAGGTTGTGGTTAACTAAACACACTTCCGACATCATGGGTAAACAGCATTCTTGTCAATTGTTAAAACTACGGCGTACTGAAAAAGATAATATGCCATTTAACAGACGCTTTTATCCAAAGGGACTTACAGTCATGAGTTTAGTTATTTTATGCACAGGTGGTCCCGGGAATCAAACCCACTATCCTGGCATTGCAGGCGCCATGCTCTACGTCAAGCTCAATGTGACATCCCTGGTTAAGGAATACATTTAAATAAAAATGTTACATTCAAAGACTATCACTGGGAAGGAAATTTTACATTTGGGGTTTGAATATAACAATTTTGATATACATCCACCAAGCTTTGAAAGCATCAGTTATGAGACACACATACAGTGCATTCAGAAATGCCTTACTTACATAAGTATTCAGACCCTTTGCTATGAGACTCAAAACTGAGCTCAGTTGCATTGATCATCCTTGGGATGTTTCTACAACTTGATTGGCGTCCACCTGTGGTAAATTCAATTGATTGGACATGATTTGGAAAGGCACACACCCATCTATATAAGGTTCTACAGTTGACAGTGCATGTCAGAGCAATAATCAAGCAATGAGGTTCGAGACAGGATTGTGTCGAGGCACAGATCTGGGGAAAGGTACCCAAAAAAAGTATTCAGCATTGAAGGTCCCCAAGAACACAGTAGCTTCCATCACTCTTAAAATGGAAGAAGTTTGGAACTAGCAAGACTCTTGGCCGCCTGGCCAAACTGAGCAATCGGGTGAGAAGGGCATTGATCAGGGAGTTGACCAAGAACCCGATGGTCACTCTAACAGAGCTCCAGAGTTCCTCTGTGGAGATTGGAGAGCCTTCCAGAAGGACAACCATGTCTTCAGCACTCCACCAATCAGGCCTTTATGGTAGAGTGGCCAGACGGAAGCCACTCCTCAGTAAAAGGCACATGACAGCCTGCTTTTTCACCCTAAGGTGCCATCATGTGCCATCATGCTGTGGGGATGTTTTTCAACGACAGGGACTGAGAGACTAGTGAGGATGGAGGCAAAGATGAACAGAGCAAAGTACAGAGAGATCTTTGATGATCAGGACCTCAGACTGGGGCGAAGGTTCACCTTCCAACAGGACAATGACCCTAAACACACAGCCAAGACAACGCAGGAATGGCTTCTGGACAAGTCTCTCAATGTCCTTGAGTACCTCAGCCAGAGCCCGGACTTGAACCCAATCGAACATCTCTGGAGAGACTTGAAAATAGTTGTGCAGTGATGGTCCCCTTCCAACCTGACAGAGCTTGAGAGGATCTGCAGAGAAGAATGAGAGAAACTCCCCAAATACAGGTGTGCCAAGCTTGTAGGGTCATACCAAATAAGACTCGAGTCTGTAATTGCTGCCAAGGGTGCTTCAACAAAGTACTGAGTAAAGGGTCTGAATACTTATGGAAATGTGATAGTTTATTTTTTATAAATTTGCAAATTTATAAAAACCATTATTTGCTTTGTCATTATGGAGTATTGTGTGTAGATTGAGAAGAAAACATTTTTCTAGGCCATTTTAGAAGAAGGCTGTAACAAAGTGTGGAAAAAGTCAAAGTGTCTGAATACTTTCCGAATGCACTGTATAGTGTGAATGTCAGTAGTTCAGTAAGTCGCTTTAGATAAATGCTATAACCTGATTTTGTATAGCTCATGAAGGATCTGTAAAACAGGTAGGTAGGTGGTCCTGATTCTACCATCTGTGTGCAACAGTTACCTCAGACAGAGACAGAAAGAGAGAGGGACTATGGTGGACCAGGGGCCATCCCAGAACAGAGCACAACAGGGATCACCTACTGACCTATAAGTGCCCACAGAGCCACAGCATAATGACATCCTAAGCTTTAACATGAATACCCTTCCCATCATAGACCAAGGTTAGGTTCAGTAGGGCACACCGTAGCAAAATGTTTTGCAACGAAAAATGAAAATCGGTCTGTTTGGCCAAGTTCAGGTAGTAGCACTTTGTTTTATTGTGTTTGAAAACATTTTCAACCTCACTGAACACAACCCTGCATTTACATGGTGTAAGCATGTGCTAGCTAGAGGCAAGTGCACACTTAGGGCAGAAGGGTAGAGAGTCAGGATGCAGCGCTAGATCCTCCACACCTATTGACTCAGTCTCACACCCAACCCAAGACACAGTGATGAGGAGAAGAACATGAGTCATAATTATGAACAGGCCCCAGCTCTAGTAAGGCAGAATTACAGAGCTATAAAGCAGCGACAGGTTTCAAGCGCACTGAACAAACAAGATATGTTTTTATAACCTTTGTTCACTGGGATCTCTGTTTTATCTTAGGAATTCTGAGAGAGAGAGGAAAGCAGAAGTAGGCTAATCAATATTTTTCATTCATTCCATATTTAACCAGGGAAGTCACATTGAGTTTGACATAGATTTGAAAGACAAAACCCCATACTCTATCTGTTCACCCATTCCAGTGAGTTGCTCTCTCTCTCGTATGATATGACCCCTCTGTACACAAACTAATTTAGCTATTATTCGATTTTTACAGAGAGAACAGATATCAATAGTTTGCTTGATGTCCGACAAAACTAGAGACATCTTAGTGTGTGTGTGCGCTTATTGGCATTAATTCAGTCAGGGTACGTCGGGGATTATGAACTCGTCAAACCTCAGCTGCTTGCAGACACACACATATACAAACTTGAGCAGCCATTGCGTGAAAAGTGAGCCAGAGGAGCCTTTCTACCAATCAGCAGGTTAAATCAGGGGTTCCCAAACTGTTTCACTCAGGCTCCCCTTCCAGCATTGGGGAACACCCAAGAGTGCGTGTGTGTGACTTTGACCAGAGGGTGGGAGGGCGTGGCTGGTTGGTTGAGCAGGCTGGCTGTTGATGCATGAAGAGGAGGCACAAAGACAAACAGAACAGTGCAGCAGGAGCCTCAACCTTGTACCCAAGGCCACAGATTGCAGAACATGACACATTTTTGACCAAGATGGGCCTGGTTCTTCACGGTTTACTATGTGTAGTAAAATGTCTTGTGTAGCAGGACTATGCCTTATGCATTAATCAAGTGTCCTGGGCTGTGGCTAGGTTTGACCAATAAGAGAGCTTATGTATAGTAAGAGAGAGTACTCCATATGCCCTCCCAGGCCCACGCCCCTGCCCAGTCATGTGAAATCCATATATTAGGGCCTAATGAATTTATTTCAATTGACTGATTTCCTTATATGAACTGTAACTGTAATCGTTGAAATTGTTGCGTTTATATTTTTGTTCAGGGGAGGGTTTATATAAAACATAATGAAACTAAAACGGGTTTCGTTTAAATTGTGTAGTAGGCGTAAATCCAACAAAAGGATTGTCTTTAAGTGGGTGTGTATGCGCGTCATCGAAATCGCACGGGTGGTTTCAGCCTCCACGCTCCCAGTCTACTACCATTATTATAGAGAAATAGACCCTCCTCTATACCTCCTGTTATATTATATTTAGATACATTATTAAAATCTCACGTTATTTGTTCAGCAGTTGACCTGACAATAGCCTATGCGTTTGTCAGTGGTGAACACTCGGTTCAGGTCAGGATATTTTACAGCCCAGTCCCTGAGTTGTTCGCCAGCCAAAATGAAATTGGTTCGATACATTATTTGTGATTGAAATTAGGCAAGCTGTCAAAACCGATGCCTCATCACCATTCGCTAGCGGGGGCCTCAATGCACCAGTCGAATTTGGCAAGCAGCGAGCTGGATCTTAAATCGGCATCAACTACTGTAGATCAAATAGGCTGCTGTGATCCAAACAAAACAGTGCGTCTGTTTTTAGGATGTTGTAAGGATATATTTTCGAAGTTATACAATATTCAGGTATAACACATGGGAATCTGAGGAAGGACCGCTATTCGGGTTAAATGGGGTGCTGAATAGGACTACATACCACACACGCGCTGTCCCACCTCATGTACTATAGGCTATTACTCTTTGTGTGGCCAAAATCGCTGAGTTTACACAGCGCGCAGTCAGTTCACCTTCACGCACACGCTTTTCATTACACTGACAGTCAGGGAACAATGCTGGATTACATAGGAGGGAGGGGATGTAGGAAAAACATAGAACAACACATTATAAACGTTTGGCTACAATAGCCTAGGCCACATACCTGCATTGCCGTAAGATATAGCCAAGAGCCATCCCACACTTGCGCATATTTTTGCCCTGGTACAATCATACAGATCCAAAGGTTTTATGTCCGGGACTACAAAAGTCTTCCTCGTCGCGTTGGAGTCCACCATAGCAAGTCCGCAGACAGGCCGTGATAATGGGAGGGGGATAGAGACCTAGAAAAATAGTTGGTGGCGAAATAAGCTTCAAATCAAGCATTCATTATTTTATTTATCCTATTTCATAACACTGGGGCTGAGGCACACGGATGTGGGTAAGCGTTTTCTCAGGAACTATCCTGACACTATGGGCCCCAGCTCAGGATATATCCCGTTTCTCTCGATTCCAGACCAAAATAATTGTCATAAAATGAAGGCGCGCGCGGTCTTAAAGCCCTACAGAAGCCCCCAACACATCAGGTTATAAAATGTATTTAAAAAAAAAAAAAAAAAGTATATTATTTCCCGTTTCGCCGTCCGCATTGCTAACGTTTGGTTAGCGCTCTACAGTAGGCTAGAGCCCAGCCGATGACTGATTTCCAGGTGCTCCACAATGGCATCACTCACTCAGCCCACTGGCCAATCGTGTTTGAGGAAGAGTGAAGTGGCGGGATCTTAGTCGTGTGAACGCGACCAGCAGGTAGAGAGGTATGATGACAGCTCTCGAGACAGGTGCATTAGGTTGGTGAAACTTGCCGTGTTGAGTTGAGCAAGTAGCCTACATGAGGTTTTCATACACTTGTCTCCAAATATTGTCCTCTGACCATGAAACATACCATACAGGTAAAAGAAAACGCCAACAACGATGCATTTTTAGAATTATATGCCATGTAGGCTTTTACGTTTTAATTAAACAGGTGCATAAATGGCCTAGGTGCGATAAATTATAATGCAAGTAGGCCTACTGTGTGGGGTGTTGAACAAAAAGTAGCCCATCAAATAAGCAACTTTTATTAAAATAAAACACGGACTGCCACAAACCCCCAAATTGTACTAAAATAAACATGTGAAATAGGAGACTATGCCTTGATTTCTTTTCTTTCCACTTTCCAGTCAACGCTCAAGCTTTGCAAACCACACAGAAAACCCAGAATTCTCAGCAGGCACACAGATCTCCCAATCACATCACAGCCTTGAAAGTTCCAAGAGCTCTTTCAGCATCCCTTAGCAGTCACATTGTTCTGTGTCCCAAATGGTACTCTATTCCTTATATAGTGCACTACTTTCAACCAGGGCCCATAAGGCTCTGATCAAAAGTAAAACACTATGTATGGACAAGGGTGTCATTTGGGACGTAGCCTGTGAGAGGATTACCTCAACTATTTTAATCTAATTATAGAAGAGAAGAATGCTAAGGCCTATTTATTTTCCATTCCAGGGTTATTCCCTTCTCTGAATAACTAATCGATCACTAAAAACAGAAGATGGAAGAGAATGCTAGGTCTATTTCTTTTTCCGTTCTAGGGTTATTCATTTCCCTCCATAACAATACAAACTAATCAGTAAAAAACTGGCTTAAGGGTTAGTTTAGGCGGAAGTTTAAACTATAACTTTGGGCTAGAATACACAACATACTGCTCAGATCCAGTCTTAGATGCGACGTGTGTTTTCCTAATTCCTAAGAATTTTTGAATGCCAGCTAGAGCGAGTGCTAAACAGTTTTTAATCAAAAACAATAAGCCAGCGAACATGACAAGGCTGTAAAATATGGCTCTTGTTGCTTACTACAACTCCCAGCTCCAGTATCAATTAAATATTCCCTATTCACCCAGCGTAACTACTCCCTGTTTTTCTAGGGCAGTAAACTCCTCTTTCTCTTTCTACAGCAAAGCACTACTGCACAGACCCTGTCAGTCATGGTGTTGGACTTACAGTAAGAGTTGTCAGCAGTTTACACATCAATTTCATAGAACCATTGTGAACAGACTCAAAATGTCATGCGGGTTGAAATAATCGCAATGCCAAGACATACAACAGACTCAAAAATATGCACAAGTGTGGGGTGGTAGTGGTGGAGTAGGGGCTTAAGGGCGCACAGTGTGTTGTGAAATCTGTGAATGCATTGTTTTGCTTTTAAAATTCTATGAACTGCCTTAATTTTGCTGGAGCCCAGGAAGAGTAGCTGCGCTAATGGGATCCATAAAAATACAAATACTGTAGCAAACAGTAATTTCAACAGTAGAAAGAGTGCCACCGTGTTGCCAATGCTAGTTTTGCTTTAATGCATCACTACATCAAGAAGGAGCATTACTAGATCTTTGTACGTTGAAGGCGCTCTTTGGTTAAGGGGTTAATTTGACATAAAGAACAAGGAGGACCAAGGCCCTCATACAGAGCATGTTCAATAGAAAATCTTAAAAACTACGGTACCTGACAAAACTTGTGCCAAAACACGTCAGAAGTTTTTACGATTTTGTTCTATTGAACATGCCACCGTAATTTAAACATTTTAACTTTATGAAGTGTGCCTTGGTCCTCATGTTTAGAAGGAAATGGAGCATTTACATTGTTTCTAGAATAAGGAGCATTTAAATTTTATTCACAAATCTCATTTTTATTCACTGATCTAGTGCAGACTTGACAATTTATGAATGTAGAGCAAAACACTTACAGTCAACAACATACAGTGGCAAGAAAAAGTATGTGAACCATTTGGAATTACTTGGATTTCGGCATAAATTAGTAATCAAATTTGATCTGATCTTAATAATAGACAAACTGTGTGCTTAAACTAATAACACACAAATGATTGTATTTTCTTGTCTATATTGAATACATCATTTAAACATTCACAGTGTAAGTTGGAAAAAATATGAACCCCTAGGCTAATGACTTCTCAAAAAGCTATTGCAGTCAGGAGTCAGCTAACCTGGAGCCCAATCAATGAGACGAGATTGGAGATGTTGGTTAGAGCTGCCTTGCCCTATAAAAAAAAACACTCACAAAGTTTGCTATTCACAAGAAGCATTGCCTGATGTGAACCATGCCTCAAACAAGAGATCTCAGAAGTGATCTCGAACAAAAGAGATCTCAGTGCCTTCCATCAGGACCCGCGTTTATCATGGTGGAGTGGTGCCTTCCATCAGGACCCGCGTTGATCATGGTGGGGTGGTGCCTTCCGTCAGGACCCTCGTTGATCATGGTGGAGTGGTACCTTCCATTAGGACCATTGAGAAAAAGCCCTAGTAGTTGTAGTAAAAAAAATATAATAATAAAAAAGATCTCAGAAGACCTAAGATTAAGAATTGTTGACTTGCATAAAGCTGGAAAGGGTTACAAAAGTATCTCTAAAAGCCTTGACGTTCATCAGTCCACGGTAAGACAAATTGTCTATAAATGGTGAAAGTTCAGCACTGTTGCTACTCTCCTTAGGGGTGGCCGTCCTGCAAAGATGACTGCAATAGCACAGCGCAGAATGCTCAATGAGGTTAAGAAGAATCCTAGTTTCAGCTAAAGACTTATAGAAATCTCTGGAACATGCTAACATCCCTGACGGGTCAACGATACGTAAAACACTAAACAAGAATGGTGTTCATGGAAGGAACCATGGAAGCAGCCACAGCTGTCCAAAAAAAAAGAATTCATGCACATCTGAAGTTTACAAAAGTACACCAGGACGATCCACAGCGCTACTGGCAAAATATTTTGTGGACAGATGAAACTACAGTTGAGTTGTTTGGAAGGAACACACAACACTGTGGAGAAAAAAGGCACAGCACACCAACATCAAAACGTCATCCCAACTGTAAATACTTTACAGTTGGGATGACGTTTTGATGTTGGTGTGCTGTGCCTTTTTTCTCCACAGTGTTGTGTGTGGGGGAGCATCATGGTTTGGGCTGCTTTGCTGCCTCAGGGAATGCACAGCTTGCTATCATCGACAGAAAAATGAATTCCTAAGTTTATCAAGACATTTTGCAGGAGAATGTTGGGCTTTCTGTCCGCCAATTGAAGCTCAGCAGAAGTTGGGTGATGCAACAGAACAACGACCCAAAACACAGAAGTAAATGACTTCAACAGAAGAAAATACGCCTTCTTGGACTGGCCCAGTCAGAGTCCTGACCTCAACCCGATTGAGATGCTGTTGCATGACCTCAAGAGAGCAGTTCACACCCCCAAAGTATATTACTTAACTGAAACAGTTTTGTAAAGAGGAATGGTCCAAAATTCCTCCTGACCGTTATGCAGGTCTGATCCGCAACTACAGAAAACATTTGGTTGAGGTTATCCACCCTGCACTGTGAATGTTTATATGGTGTGTTCAATAGACATGAAAACTTATAATTGTTTGTGTGTTATTAGTTTAAGCAGACTGTGTTTGTCTGTTGTTGTGACTGAGATGAAGATCAAATTTTATGACCAATTTATGCAGAAACCCAGGTATTTCCAAAGGGTTCACATACTTTTTCTTGCCACTGTAGAAAAGATCAATGACAATGTTCACATTCCATACAATCTATTTTCATCATACATTTTACAGGGGTTGAAAAGGCTCCATTCGTAGACCATGGAGCTCGTCTGTGATGCCATGTCTATGGGACAGATACCATCCCAACATTCTGTATTCAATCTTCTCCTTCTTTCAGCCCTCCAAAGACAGCAGTGGGGACAGTCTTTTGTTCCAGCTGCACCTCTGGAGACAAACATAATCAAAGCACACATTTACATAAACACCATGGCAGTGTCTGAAATGGCACCCTGTCCTCTATATAATGCACTACCTTTGACAATATCAAAAGTAGTGCACTATATATTATTTAAAAAAAAAATATATATATATATATATATATATATATTTTTTTTTACATCTTTATTTTAACAGGGAAAACAGACAGACCTGGATCTCTTTTATGGCTGTGCCATGTGTAAACATGTTGACATGTACAGTTTTAGGCATACAGACAAGAACATTTCAAACATAGAAAACAAAGACACAATTCAACAGAAACAATCACAGACATCATCATATTGATCCTCCATAACATTTTTGAAATGGGCAAGGGACACCAGAGTGTCTAACTTAAGTTGGATCTGCAGTTTGTTCCATAAATAAAGTGCAAAGGAACTAAAGGCAGTCCTACCCAACTCTGTGGAGACCGCAGGAGTCTCTAATGTAATCCACATCTGTGATCTGGTTTTAAAATTAGTATATCTAGTGGAAATTAATTATGATATATATGGAGGTAGTTTTAAAAGAAGTGCTTTATAAATAAGAGAGCATGTTGCTCTCGCCTCACAGATAGAGTGGCCCAACCCACATGTTGATAAAGGATACAGTGATGAGTTTTGTAACTATCACCCGTGATAAATGGTAAGTAACTATCACCCGAGTGCACAATGGTAAATAGCATCCAGTGGTTTTAATGTGTTTGCCGATGCATGCATATAGATAATATCACCATAATCTAAAACGGACATAAAAGTAGCCTGCACAATTTGTTTTCTATTAACGGAGGACAGACAAGCCCTGTTTCTGTAAAGGAACCCTATCTTGAATTTGAGCTTTTTTCCCAATTCAGTAACATGTTTTTTAAAAGAAAGCCTATCATCTAACCATACCCCTAAGTGTTTATTGCAGAGACCTGTTTGATTTGAGTACCATCCAAGCTAGTGATTACAAAAGTGTTTCTAACTGAGAGTTGAGACCTAGAAAAAAACATGACATTTGTTTTCTTAGCGTTTAAAACAAGTTTAAGCTGTAAAAGAGACCCCTGTAGTATCCTAAAATCAGACTCCAACTGCATTAAAGCTTGGTCCGCTGTTGGAGCAATAGAGTACATCACTGTGTCATCTGCATATAAATGGAATTTACAATATCTGACATCATCACCAATGTTGTTTATATAAAGTGAGAACAATAGTGGGCCAATTATTGAACCCTGAGGGACCCCTTTAAGTAACTGTAAGGGGTCAGACTTGACCCCGTCGACCATGACAGCCTGAGTTCTATCTTTAAGATAGTCATAAAACCATCGGCAGGCATCAGTGCCCAGTCCTATAGATGACCGCTTACTCAAAAGGATAGCATGGTCTAGTGTCAAAAGCTTTTGACAAATCTACAAACAACGCAGCACAGTGCTTTCTATCATCTAAGGCAGGTGTGTCAAACTCATTTTAGCTCAGGGGCCACATGGAGGAAAATCTATTCCCAAGTGGGCCGGACCGGTAAAATCATGGTATATATAACTTAAAAACAACAACTTCAGATTGTTTTCTTTGTTTTAATACGATCAACATAAAACATAAAGCTGGAGCCTGAGGACAGTGTGTCCACAATAGTACAAGCACAACATCACTATTAATCATAAAACACCTCAAGTTTATTTGAAAATTCTAAAGAAAAAGAACACACAATGCCTCAGTGATTCACAGAAGTATATCACAGATCACAGAACTATATCAGGGTGTCTCATGCAGCACTTTAAGTGGGGTTGCATAGTTTATTTGACTCCTGATACCTGGCATCTTTTAGCTTTCACCAGCGCATCAATATCAGGCGTCACATCCTGAGTGGCAGCCAACTTCAGGATGTGATTCAAGTGCTTGTGCGTGAGCCTTGAGCGCAGCTGTGTTTTATTTATGCTCATTAGAGAGAACTTGCTCACAAAGATATGTGGTTCCAAACATGCACAACAGTTTTGCAGCGAGGGCTGTCAAGTTGGGGTAACCTGGCAAGAGATTCTGATAAAATGTGTCCAAGCCAGCTGCGGCAAATTTGCCCTTCATATCCGAGTCACACTGCAAGTCTATTATTTCAAGTTGGATGCTGACGGGCAGATCAGAGGGATTCACGGTGAATGGCGAGCAAAAAACGGTGTCTTTCTCCAGTTCACCAAAAATCTGAAAGCGTTGCTCAAACTCCCGTAACAGTCCCGTTATTTTATCTTTGAACCGCTTCATGTCTGCCACATGTTGGGTCGCGCACACATTTTTCAGACAGGGGAAGTGAGCTGCATCACCACCGGCGAGTTGCGTCTCCCACAATGACAGCTTCAACTTGAAAGAATGTATGTTGTCATAATACTGCGTGGCGACTTTGTTGCGCCATTGCAGCTGTTCAAGTTATTCAGGTGCTCTGTAACATCCACCATAAATGCAAGGTATTGCATCCATTCTGCGGAATGAAATTCTAACACTGGTTTGCCCTTTTCTTCCATGAACTGTTCAATTTCTTCTCGTAAATCAAAGAAACGCCTAAGCACAGCACCTCGGCTTAACCATCTTACCTCAGTGTGGTATGGCAGGCCATAGATGTGGTCTTTCTCTCTGAGAAGGCTGTCAAACTGACGGTGATTCAGGCTTCTGGATCGGATGAAATTAACAGTTTGGATGACCACCTTCATGACGTTATCCATCTTTAATGACTTGCAACACAAAGCCTCCTGGTGCAAAATACAGTGAAAAGTCCAAAAATCATGTCCTCCATTTGCAGATTGCACTTTCTCTCTGAACTTTGTCACAACGCCTGCTTTTTTCCCGATCATTGAGGGCGCACCATCTGTAGCCAGGCTGACAGCGTGGGACCAGTCCACTCCGACCCTGTCCAGCGCGCCGACGAGTGCGGTGAAAATATCAGCTGCTGTCGTATCTGTCATCGGCACCAACTCCACGAACTCCTTGGTGACGGTCAATGTGTCATCAACTCCGCGGATGAAAATGGCCAGTTGTGCAACATCTGTAATGTCCGTGCTTTCATCAATTGCAACTGAAAACCCAATAAATAACTTTACTTTTTGCTTCAACTGGCTGTCCAAATCCACTGAAAGATCGGAAATCCTGTCTGCAACTGTTTCTTGTCAGGCTGATATTTGCAAAAGCCTGGCGCTTTTCAGGGCACACAATCTCCGCTGCCTTCATCATGCATGTTTTTACAAATTCACCCTCACTAAATGGTTTTGAAGCCACTGCGATTTCATTAGCAATGAGGTAGCTAGCTTTCACTGCAGCGTCACTGATGTCTCGGCTGTGAGTAAACACAGACTGCTGTTTCTTCAGACCCGCCAACAGTTCATTCACCTTCTCTCTTCTCCGCTGTCCTTGAAAGTTGTCATATTTGTCGGCATGAAGACTCACATAGTGGCGACGAAGGTTATACTCTTTCAGCACTGCAACATGCTGTGAACACACCAAACATACAGCTTTCCCATTCAATTCCGTGAATAAATGAGGATGACCAGTTTTCTTGGAACACTCTGCGTCCACTTTTCTCTTTTTTGACAGAGACATATTGGGGCAATGAGGGTGCCAAAGCACATAATGTTAAAAGTAGAAGCCGTAATAAATATCGCGGGCAAAACAAAGTAGCTCATCCGGACTGGCTGCACTTGCTCTGCTCCGGTATAAACAGTTTGCTTGCTTAACACAATTGCTATTGCGCCATCCAGTGGACACAATTGGAACAGCAGTTTCTTTTATTGAAAAATTGCAGCTCATGTTTATACTTTACAAAATCATCCCGCGGGCCGGATTAAACCCCTTTGCGGGCCTGATCCGGCCCGCGGGCCGGACGTTTGACACCCCTGATCTAAGGCATTTGCAATATCATTTACAACAAGCATAGTGGCCGATGTGGTACTGTGTTTAGATCTAAAACCAGATTGATTGGTGCTAAGAATACTGTTAGCAGAAAGAAAAGATTGTAACTGTCTGTTGACTATAGATTCTAGGATCTTTGCCAGACAAGGGAGCCTAGAGATGGGTCGATAGTTATCCAAATCACTACCGTCACCTCCCTTATGTAATGGCAGAACAAAAGCTGCTTTCCACACCTTAGGGATATTTCCTGTGCTTAATGTTAGATTAAAAATGTGTGTCACTGAACCAGCAATGACAGGTGCAGCACACTTAAGTAAGTACGGGTCTAAATTGTCAGCGCCTAAGGATTTCTTAGTATCAATGGCACACAGGGCAGCTAGAACCTCTACTTCGGTTATTTTCTGGAAACTAAAAACAGGGTTACCATTTTTCATATAGGGGATTAGGGTGCCATTTGGAACATTGACACCACTCTCAAAGTAAACAGGTCACATGCTTGTTGCAGCCATCACGCTGTGCTGCAAGGCATCTCTCGCTCTTGCGAAAAGTATATGGACACCTGCTCGTCAAACATCTCATTCCAAAATGGAATTCCAAAATCAAACACATTTGGGATGAATTGGAACCTAATCAGCCAACATCCGTACCCGCAGCAATGTTCCAACATCTAGTGCAGTTGGTCCCCCCTTTGTTGCTATTTACAGCCTCCACTCTTCTGGGAAGGCGCTCCACTAGATGTTGGAACATTGCTGCGGGCACTGATGTTGGGCAATTAGGTTCCAATTCATCCCAAAGGTGTTTGATGCGGTTGAGGTCAGGGCTCCACCCTGATCTCGACAAACCATTTCTGTATGGACCTCGCTTTGTGCACGGGGGCATTGTCATGCTGAAACAGGAAAGAGCCTTCCCCAAACTGTTGCCACAAAGTTGGAAGCACAGAATCGTCTAGAATGTCATTGCATGCTGGAGCGTTAAGATTTCCCTTCATTGGAACTAAGGGGCCTTGCCCAAACCATGAAAAACAGCCCCAGACCATTAATCCTCCTCCACCACAAAACTTTACAGTTGGCACTATGCATTCGGGCAGGTAGCGTTCTCCTGGCATCCACCAAACCCAGATTGTGAAGCGTGATTCATCACTCCAAAGAACACATTTCTACTGCTCCAGAGTTCAATGTTGGCGAGCTTTACACCACTCCAGCCGATGCTCGGCATTGTGCATGGTGATCTTAGGCTTGTGTGCGCCTGCTTGGCCATGGAAACCCATTTCATGACGCTCCCAACAACAGTTCTTGTGCTGATGTTGCTTCCAGAGGCAGTTTAGAACTCAGTAGTGAGTGTTGCAACCGAGGACAGATGTGTGGCCTACCTCTTCGCGGCTGAGCCGTTTTGCTCCTAGATGATTTCACTTCACAATAACAGCACTTAGTTGACCGGGGCAGCTCTAGCAGGACAGAAATTTTACAAACTGACTTGTTGGACAGGTGGCATCCTATGACGGTGCCACGTTGAAAGTCACTGAGCTTTTCAGCAAGGCCATTCTACTGCCAATGTTTGAGATTGCATGGCTGTATCCTCAATTTTATACAACTGTCAGCAACAGGTGTGGCTAAAATAGCCAAATACACTAATTTGAAGGGGTGTTTATATATTTATTAATATTTTTTTTATTAGGGTTGTCAAGAAAACAGCTGGAACATATTCTATCAAGTGAAACACTCAAAACATTGCAGATAGAAATGTAATGTATAGAGTTGTCATGCTTCTATATTATATGACAGAATAATTTTCTGTAATCTACACAGTCCATTTCTATGTGAATGTTCTGTAGCATTGCTCCCTCCTGAACAGCGCCCCCTGGTGGTGTTGTAACTCACCCTCTGGGCCCTGGTCTTCATCATCACCATCCTCATCCTCATCATCAATATCAATCTCATCAGGGTTGGCTTGTTTGGCCAGTTCAGCCAGCTCACTGCGAGATGTGTCACTCCTAAACAAACAGATTCACAATGACACAGAGTTGTTAAGACCAGTATTGAACCATTTCTGCATGGTTGTATTTATATTAAATGACTGGCTACTTACTGGGCCCGTATCCACACAGCATCTCAAAATAGGAGTGCTGATCTAGGATCTGTCCATATTACCTTATTCATTATAATTTAAAATATTAGATCAGCACTAATATTCTGAGACGCTTTGTGAATACGGGCCCTGGTCTGCAGTTGGGTTTTCAGAGGTCAATGGAAAGGATGCTAAATGGGTGGGTGGATGGATGACAGACCTGACGAAGAGGATCTTCTCTTTGAGTTTGGGTTTGTCCTGTTCAGCTTCGGCGGCCAGCTGTTGGGCCTGCTGCTCCAACAGCTTCATATCATCCAGCCCCAGCTGGCCCGGGGCAAGGTCTGAGACTGCACAGACACAGAATAACAGAGTTCGATACAGAGGTACACCCTAACCAAGCCCCATCTGGCCTGTGTTTTTCATGAAAAACATTTACAGCTGTAAGCATGACACTTCCAAATCATGTTAAAAATCAACATGGAAGATTAATCAATTAATCAATCACTTATAGGAAAAACATGTCATGCTTGATTACAAGATTGTGTCATTAGAGACCGAAGGTGTGGGTGCGTATATGTTTGTATGCGTGTGTGTGTGCGTTCTTACTGGTGGCGTTGGTGGTGGCCTTCATCATCTGTGAGGACATGAAGTTGACCTGTGTGTTGTACGTGGCCTGGACGCTGCGCTTGATCCTCAGCATCTCCCGGATAGTGTCTTCGTTCCCGTGGCGGATCTCAAACTCCTTCCACGTCTGCCAGAACGTCGCCGTCATCTGAAGCAAACACACACACACACAGGAAGTAAAACTTTTTATCGCTACTGTGCACAAACCTGTGTTTCCACAAATTGAGGAAAGGACTGAAAACAGGGAAGGAGTACGTGGATTGTCCAATAAGAACAGCTAGCTTTCTGTTCAATAACATTTTCCTACGGTGTGCGTTACAGCGGGGACGATAAACTACAAATTATCGACACAGACCATACCAATAACTTAGCGCAGGCATTTTGCTTATATCATTAATTATGATAAGTAGCCTACACTAGAGAAATGTGAAGTTTGAAATTAAATAAGTTTGCCGAGTGATTGTTAATGGCATAATTTGTGGCTTCAACCACCAAACTCGTAGTAGTGGTAGCACATTAATGTTAAAAACGTATCATTCTATTTATTGTTATCACATCAATTGAGGCAATTTATTGCAATACGGATTTTTGTTCATATTGCCCAGCTCTAGTGTGCACTAATGAAGAGGACCCTGGGTCAGAGTGTGAGAGCTCACCCTTGGGTCACAGATCTGAGAGCAGTAGGAGTAGATGGCTCTGCCCCGGTCGATCTCGCCCAGTTTGCTCTCCATGTCAGCGAAGCGCAGGCACATGTCCCTGGAGTGTTCGTCTGGAAGTACCTGTAAGAAAACAACATATGATATTATATATTGGAATATATTAGTTGCATAACCATATACACCATCTCAATAAATAAAAATCACATGATTAATTTAGGGGTGTCTAACTCATTTTGCCATGGGGGCTGCATTCGTTCTTGAACGAGGTCCGAAACAGAAAATGTGTTATCTTTCTTCGCCGTCAGAATTAGCAAAATATTTTCCAACATCCATCTTTTGGGAAATGTTTTATGCTCACTGACTGTCTAGCTTTCATTTCAGTGATTATTAGCGAGCTGGAGACAGTCAAGAAATGGAATGAATATAGGTCCCTTATCATTTTTACAACATTTCTATTTGGTTTTAGTAATTTGAAAATATATTGAGTTTGTCGTCTCCCCCCATTTTTTTTTTATCTATATAAGTTTGGACACACCTACTTATTCAAGGATTTTTCTTTATTTTTACTATTTTCTACATTGTAGAATAATAGTGAATACATCAAAACTATGAAATAAGTGTTAAAAGTGTTAAACAAATCAAAATATATTTTACATTAATCAAATAGCCACCCTTTGCCTTGATGACAGCTTTGCACACTCCTGGCATTCTCTCAAACACCTTCACAAGGAATGCTTTTCCAACAGTCTTGAAGGAGTTCCCACATACGCTGAGCACTTATGGCTGCTTTTCCTTCACTCTGCAGTCCAACTCATCCCAAACCATCTCAATTGGGTTGAAGTCAGGTGATTGTGGAGGCCAGGTCATCTGATGCAGCATTCCATCACTTTCCTTCTTGGTCAAACTGCCCTACCAAGCAAAAAGGCAGTAACTGCTCAGAGTGGAACTAAAGAAAAATGGCTTTTATATACCTTGGTATCACAGTAACATTATGCAGTTACTGCTAACAGGACCCCCATTTTCTTCAAAACACAATAGAGGCAGGATACTTGTCCACATGATTAAGCATGTATTTAATGTAGCAAAAATGACTAACTCAATTTTGACCAAGTGAGCAGTTACTGCCTTTTTGCTTGGTAGGGCAGCATAGCCCTTACAACCTAGAGGTGGGTGTTGGGTCATTGTCCTGTTGAAAAACAAATGATAGTGGGACTAAGTGCAAACCAGATGGGATGGCATATCGCTGCAGAATGCTGTGGTAGCCATGCTGGTTAAGTGTGCCTTGAACTCTAAATAAATCACTGATAGTGTCACCAGCAAAGCAACCCCACACCATCACACCTCCTCCTCCATGCTTCATGGTGGGAACCACACATGCAGAGATCATCCATTAACCTACTCTGCGTCTCACAAAGACATGGCGGTTGGAACCAAAAATCTCACATTTGGACTCATCAGACCAAAGGACAGATTTACACCCGGCTAATGTCCATTGCTCGTGTTTCATGGCCCAAACAAGCCTCTTCATCTTATTGGTGTCCTTTAGTAGTGGTTTCTTTGCAGCAATTTGACCATGAAGGCCTGATTCCCGCAGTCTCCTCTGAACAGTTGATGTTGAGATGCGTCGGTTACTTGAACTCTGTGAAGCATTTATATGTGCTGCAATCTGAGGTGCAGTTAACTCTCATCCACTTATCCTCTGCAGCAGAGGTTAACTCTGGGTCTTCCTTTCCTGTGGCGGTCCTCATGAGAGCCAGTTTCATCATAGCGCTTGATGGTTTTTGCAACTGCACTTGAAGAAACTTTCACAGTTCTTGAAATCTTCTGGACTGACCTTCATGTCTTAAAGTAATGATGGATGGTTGTTTCTCGCTGCTTATTTGAGCTGTTCTTGCCCTAATATAGGTATTTGGTCTTATACCAAATAGGGCTACCATCTGTATACCACCCCTACCTTGTCACAACACAACTGATTGGCTCAAACGCATTAAGAGGGCAAGAAATTGCCCAAAATAACAAGGCACACATGTTAACTGAAATGCATTCCAGGTGACCTCATGAAGCTGGTTGTGAGAATGCCAAGAGTGTGCAAAGCTGTCATCATAGCAAAGGGTAGCTTCTTTGAAGAATCCAAAATCTAAAATATATGTTGATTTGTTTAACCTCTCTAGGGCCGGCGGGATGAAATCGTCCCACCTACTCAACAGCCAGTTGAATCCTGTGGCGCGTTATTCAAATACCTTAGAAATGCTATTACTTCAATTTCTCAAACATATGACTATTTTACAGCATTTTAAAGATAAGACTCTCGTTAATCTAACCACACTGTCCGATTTCAAAAAGGCTTTACAACGAAAGCAAAACATTAGATTATGTCAGCAGAGTACCCAGCCAGAAATAATCAGACACCCATTTTTCAAGCTAGCATATAATGTCACATAAACCCAGAAGACAGCTAAATGCAGCACTAACCTTTGATGATCTTCATCAGATGACAACACTAGGACATTATGTTATACAATACATGCATGTTTTGTTCAATCAAGTTCATATTTATATCAAAAAACAGCTTTTTACATTAGCATGTGACGTTCAGAACTAGCATACCCCCCGCAAACTTCCGGCGAATTTACTAACAATTTACTAAATTACTCACGATAAACGTTCACAAAAAGCATAACAATTATTTTAAGAATTATAGATACAGAACTCCTCTATGCACTTGATATGTCCGATTTTAAAATAGCTTTTCGGTGAAAGCACATTTAGCAATATTCTAAGTAGATAGCCCGGCATCACAGGGCTAGCTATTTAGACACCCAGCAAGTTTAGCCTTCACCAAACTCCGATTTACTATTAGAAAAGTTTGATTACCTTTGGTGTTCTTCGTCAGAATGCACTCCCAGGACTTCTACTTCAATAACAAAATGTTGGTTTGGTCCCAAATAATCCATAGTTATGTTCCAACAGCGGCGTTTTGTTAGTGCGTTCAAGACACTATCCGAATGGTAAATAAGGGTCACGCGCATGGCGCATTTCGTGACAAAAGATTTCTAAATATTTCATTACCGTACTTCGAAGCATGTTAACCGCTGTTTAAAATCAATTTTTATGCCATTTTTCTCGTAAAAAAGCGATAATATTCCGACCGGGAATCTGCAATTAGGTAAACAGACGAAAGAAAATAAAGCATGGGATCGACTCGGGCACGCGCCTAAGCCCTTTGTCCTCTGATCGGCCACTTGTCAAAGGCGATAATGTGTTTCAGCCAGAGGCTGCCTCGATATCGTTCAGCTTTTTCCCGGGCTCTGAGAGCCTATGGGAGCCGTAGGAAGTATCACGTTACATCTAAGATCCACAGTCTTCAATAAACAGAGACAAGAAGAACAACACCTTGTCAGACAGGCCACTTCCTGCATGAAATCTTCTCAGGTTTTTGCCTGCCATATGAGTTCTGTTATACTCACAGACACCATTCAAACAGTTTTAGAAACTTTAGGGTGTTTTCTATCCAAAGCCAATAATTATATGCATATTCTAGTTACTGGGCAGGAGTAGTAACCAGATTAAATCGGGTACGTTTTTTATCCGGCCGTGTAAATACTGCCCCCTAGCCCTAACAGGTTAACACTTTTTTGGTTACTACATGATTCCATGTGTTATTTCATAGTTTTGATGTCTTCACTATTATTCTACAATGTAGAAAATTGTAAAAATAAAGAAAGATCCTGGAATGAGCAGGCGTGTCCAAACTTTGGACTTGTACTATATGTATGTATGTATGTATGTATGTATGTATGTATGTATGTATGTATGTATGTATGTATGTATGTATAACAAGTATTTGATAACCTGCAAAATCGGCAGTGTTTCCTACTTACAAAGCATGTCTAGAGGTCTGTAGTTTTTATCATAGGTACACTTCAACTGTGAGAGACGGAATCTAAAACAAAAATCCAGAAAATCACATTGTATGATTTTTAAGTAATTCATTTGCATTTTATTGCATGACATAAGTATTTGATCACCTACCAACCAGTAAGAATTCCGGCTCTCACAGACCTGTTCGTTTTTCCTGTTCTCCACTCATTACCTGTATTAACTGCACCTGTTTGAACTCGTTACCTGTATAAAAGACACCTGTCCACACACTCAATCAAATAGACTCCAACCTCTCCACAATGGCCAAGACCAGAGAGCTGTGTAAGGACATCAGGGATAAAATTGTAGACCTGCACAAGGCTGGGATGGGCTACAGGACAATAGGCAAGCAGCTTGGTGAGAAGGCAACAACTGTTGGCGCAATTATTAGAAAATGGAAGAAGTTCAAGATGACGGTCAAATCACCCTCGGTCTGGGGCTCCATGCAAGATCTCACATTGTGGAGCATCAATGATCATGAGGAAGGTGAGGGATCAGCCCAGAACTACACGGCAGGACCTGGTCAATGATCTGAAGAGAGCTGGGACCACAGTCTCAAAGAAAACCATTAGAAAACACTACGCCGTCATGGATTAAAATCCTGCAGCGCAGGCAAGGTCCCCCTGCTCAAGCCAGCGCATGTCCAGGCCCGTCTGAAGTTTGCCAATGACCATCTGGATGATCCAGAGGATGAATGGGAGAAGGTCATGTGGTCTGATGAGACAAAAATAGAGCTTTTTGGTCTAAACTCCACTCACCGTGTTTGGAGGAAGAAGAAGGATGAGTACAACCCCAAGAACACCATCCCAACCATGAAGCATGGAGGTGGAAACATTCTTTGGGGATGCTTTTCTGCAAAGGGGACAGGACGACTGCACCGTATTGAGGGGAGGATGGATGGGGCCATGTATCGCGAGATCTTGGCCAACAACCTCCTTCCCTCAGTAAGAGCATTGAAGATGGGCCGTGGCTGGGTCTTCCAGCATGACAACGACCCGAAACACACAGCCAGGGCAACTAAGGAGTGGCTCCGTAAGAAGCATCTCAAGGTCCTGGAGTGGCCTAGCCAGTCTCCAGACCTGAACCCAATAGAAAATCTTTGGAGGGAGCTGAAAGTCCGTATTGCCCAGCGACAGCCCCGAAACCTGAAGGATCTGGAGAAGGTCTGTATGGAGGAGTGGTCCAAAATCCCTGCTGCAGTGTGTACAAACCTGGTCAAGTACGACAGGAAACGTATGATCTCTAATTGCAAACAAAGGTTTCTGTACCAAATATTAAGTTCTGCTTTTCTGATGTATCAAATACTTATGTCATGCAATAAAATGCAAATGAATTACTTAAAAATCATACAATGTGATTTTCTGGATGTTTGTTTTAGATTCCATCTCTCACAGTTGGAGTGTACCTATGATAAATAATTACAGACCTCTACATGCTTTGTAAGTAGGAAAACCTGCAAAATCGGCAGCGGAACCCCTAGATGTAAGAAGTTAACAAGAAATTTGTGGAGTGGTTGAAAAACGAGTTTTAATGACTCCAACCTAAGTGTATGTAAACTTCCGACTTCAACTGTGTATGTACAGTGAGGGAAAAAAGTATTTGATCCCCTGCTGATTTTGTGCGTTTGCCCACTGACAAAGAAATTATCAGTCTATAATTTTAATGGTAGGTTTATTTGAACAGTGAGAGACAGAATTACAACAAAAACATCCAGAAAAACACATGTCAAAAATGTTATAAATTGATTTGCATTTTAATGAGGGAAATAAGTATTTGACCCCCTCTCAATCAGAAAGATTTCTGGCTCGTTGGCAACAACTCAACTCGCCGTGTTTGGAGGAGGAGGAATGCTGCCTATGACCCCAAGAACACCATCCCCACCGTCAAACATGGAGGTGGAAACATTATGCTTTGGGGGTGTAAAGTGGTTGTTCCACTGGATATCTTAAGGTGAATGCACCAATTTGTAAGTCGCTCTGGATAAGAGCGTCTGCTAAATGACTTAAATGTAAATGTGTTTTTCTGCTAAGGGGACAGGACAACTTCACCGCATCAAAGGGACGA
Source organism: Salmo trutta (assembly GCF_901001165.1). Classification (NCBI taxonomy): domain Eukaryota; kingdom Metazoa; phylum Chordata; class Actinopteri; order Salmoniformes; family Salmonidae; genus Salmo; species Salmo trutta. The sequence goes on from NW_021822630.1 coordinate 442,405, forward strand.
TGGACGGGGCCATGTACCGTCAAATCTTGGGTGAGAACCTCCTTCCCTCAGCAAGGGCATTGAAAATGGGTCGTGGATGGGTATTCCAGCATGACAATGACCCAAAACACACGGCCAAGGCAACAAAGGAGTGGCTCAAGAAGAAGCACATTAAGGTCCTGGAGTGGCTTAGCCAGTCTCCAGACCTTAATCCCATAGAAAATCTGTGGAGGGAGATGAAGGTTCGAGTTGCCAAACGTCAGCCTCGAAACCTTAATGACTTGGAGACGATCTGCAAAGAGGAGTGGGACAAAATTCCTCCTGAGATTGTGTGCAAACCTGGTGGCCAACTACAAGAAACGTCTGACCTCTGATTGCCAACAAGGGTTTTACCACCAAGTAAATAAGTCATGTTTTGCAGAGAGGTCAAATACTTATTTCCCTCATTAAAATGCAAATCAATTGTATAAAATTTTTGACATGCGTTTTTCTGGATTTTTTTGTCGTTATTCTATCTCACTGTTCAAATAAACCTACCATTAAAATTATAGACTGATCATTTCTTTGTCAGTGGGCAAACGTACAAAATCAGCAGGGGATCAAATACTTTTTTCCCCCTCACTGTATATATGTGTATATTATATTTTTTTATATGTAATCAAACCACCCACGGGCCGGATTAGACGCCCCTCACGGGCCACTGATTTAGCTTATTGAGATGCACCTGTGTGTGTGCATAACAAAATGAGCCACTACACTCTTACCTCGATGGCTTTCTGGTAGATTGCTCTGGTGTAGGTGACGCCATAGATCTCTGCAGCCCTCTTGATGTAGATGTTGAACATGTGATGCCTCTCCGTGTTGTCCACCGCCTGTGTGGCTCTCTCGTACACCGCCATGGCGTGACGCGCCAACCCAAACTCCTCCTCCAGTTTGGCGTACAGCAGGTAGATGGCTGTCAATCACAACAGAAAATAGTTAACGTATCACTCGTCATTCCTGTAGCTGGGGGGATAGTACCACATATATAAGGCCATTATTACAAATAGAACCCAGCAGCAAACTGATTATAAAAACTGACAGAGGCTGAAAGATACTTGAACACCCTTTTCATACGATCATGCCAACCTGAACCATACTGAGCTGGCTCGGTCATGGTCTTTTAACATCTGTCATTCCCAGCACGGTTCCTGCAACTGTGGTGGATGCGTAACCAGGCCAGCACAGTACAGCTTGGCTTCGTAGTGTGAAAAGGATTGTATTTTCCTTGGTGCTTCTCAGTACCTAAAAAGCAACTGTGATGATGATGACTTCATTGTATCAGTCAGGAAATTATTTTTTCATCGTACAGCATGTCAGCTTAGACAGACATGCCATTCGTCACAAACATGCATTAGACATAAAGAAGTCACGTAGACAACAATGTCCCTTACTCTTGGCGAACTTGGCTGGACAGCCATCCAGCGCCTGCTCAAACAGGTCCCGGGCCCTCTCCAGCTTCTTGCCCCCGTAGCGGTCGATGAACTTGGTGAGGTAGGTGTTCCAGATGTCATAGACGTTGGGCCACCTGAAGAGGGCGATGCCGCGCTCGTACGCCTGCAGAGAGCGCATGGAGACCATCAGCAACAGGGATTTAGACCTGATCAAAATGCTGTAGTTTTAAGGGTGAAGGTATGGTTAGGGTCGTGTTCAGTAGGGAACTCGGCCCTGAACATGACCCAGTTGTAAAGTAACAGTTTGAACGCAGTATGAGTTAGAGTTTATATGCTAGGCTGTGAAATGTTAGACTGGTCCCAGTTCAGGCATCGTGACAATGGCAATAAGAGTTGTCAAGACAGCACAACAGAACTGGGACCAGGCTAGTGAGATGTGTGCAGCAGGGCAGGTGGTTGGTGTCACCTTGAAGCTCTCCTCAAAGTAGTTGTGCTCCTCCAGGAACATGGCATAGTTGATGATTATCTGGGGCGTGGCTATGCGCAGGTCAATGATGCGGTCGTACACTGCCTTGGTGGACTGACGGGGAGAAACGACCAAGACAAAAGGTAGGGTTGTTAGTTACATCGTATGGTCGTTACATGCATTGTTGTTACATGTTTGGTCCCTAAAACTGGGTCATCACTATGCACAAGATGCAATTTTCAGGTTCTCCTATTCTAACAAGATTTCATCTGAGAGAAGAAGAGCTCACAGAATACATAAACCGTACAAACCTAAACAATGTTAATCAATCCAATCCAGAAACCCTAATGAAGGATTTTTGGGCTCCCGAATGGCGCAGCAGTCTAAGGCACTGCATCTCAGTGAAAGAGACGTCCCTATACTCCCTGGTTCGGATCCAGGCTGTATCACATCTGGCCATGATTGGGAGTCCCATAGGGCGGCGCACAATTTGCCCAGCGTCATCCGGGTTTGGCCAGGGTAGGCCGTCATTGTAAATAAGAATTTGTTCTTAACTGACCTGCCTAGTTAAATAAATGTTACATATTTTGTTTTTAAATGAAAGCTTCTTGCAGCCAAAACGTTAGTTGACTATTGTTAGGCTGAGTATACACAGGCAGCTCAATTCTGATCTGTTTACCAATAAGATCAGATATTTTGCCAATAATGGGGCAAAAGATCCGATTTGGGCTGCCTGTGTAAACGCAGCCTTAGATGTGTTGCATCAAAGCTACCTTCTTTTCCTTTCTAAATCAGTGCAATTGAAATACAACGAAGACAGACACCGTAGAGGGAAACATGAAGAAAGTACCTGGAAGGTTCCCATACTCTCCTCCAGGTCAGCCAGCATGGACCAGACCTTCAGAGACTTGTACACTCTGTTCTGCACGGGCTCTGACACGTCAAAGTACTCCGCCTTCTTGGACGGGATGGCAGTTGCTTTCTACACATTTGGAAAGAGAGAAAGTCAAGGGATATTTGCACAGACATGCATCCAGTATTTATTCATCCCCCCTGTAACTATTCCCCAGGTCGTTGCTGTAAATGAGAATGTGTTCTCAGTCAACTTACCTGGTAAAATAAAGAAATTGACATCTATAGAAAGAATATTTGAAACTATGAGAAGAGCAGTCTGCATCACAGAATTTGAGATTAGATCACGGTATTCATTTATTGAAGTTATTAAATAGATACATTAAAAAAGCAAGTACAGGTCAGCCGCCCACACAGCAATGTGTAGCAGTTTAAACGCATAAGAAATAATTCAGGATGACAGAAAAGTAAAAACAAAATGTACATGTCTTTGGAGTGTGGGACAGACAGTGGGTCAGTATTTGTTGTGCCTGTGTCTCCGTCTCACCCTCAGTATACGTAGCGCCTGTTCGTAGTTCTCATGGCGTAGCTCCATCTCTCCGTATTCACACCACACGCCAGCCAGGTCGTCAACCTGCTTGTAGTTCACCTTGGTGGCTTTCTCAAAGATGGTCCGTGCCTGATGGTGGGGAAAAGTGGAAAAAGAACATTTAAAATAATAATTAAAACTTAACTTCCTCTTGGGTTGAAGGAGTAAATCTATGTTGTTTTTACCCTAAGTAGGGAGAAGACTTGATTGAGCTTGCAGTGGAACCAACAGAATAGTCCCAAAAGTGCCAATTCTACCCATATGGCACTCCAGGCAGGCTCAAATAAGGATTTGAAAGGTTTAAAATACAATTTCAACCCACGTGTGATGGGGAAACCTTAGTTTGAGACTCACGTCGTCTAGCTGCTCGTTCTCCTCGTAAAACTTGGCGAAGGAGACCCAGAGAGAGCTGGGTTTCCCTGTAGCCTTCATAGGGTCCACAGTCTGAACTGCCTCTGTGTAGGTGTTGATGATCTGAAAAAGGGGTTAAGACACACATTCTATACACTGTACATGTATGTGAGGAAGAGCATGCAAGGTACCTATTGCCAGCTAGAAAGACTAAGAAACCATGTTAAATGTGAAATCTGTAAACATGTATTAATAGCTACTCTCTACCAATAACACAGATGTAAACTAGCTCGGATTTTTCTCAAACCCTTTTCACATTATAATTCCAACCTGAACAGTACTGCGCTGGCTCGGATATTTTCATTTCATTTCACGGTTCCAGCTACAACAGTAGAGCGGAACCAGGCCAGGGCAGTACACCTCAGTTCAGTAGAATAGAATGGGTATTAGAGACAGTGTCAAAAAGATGGCACAAGTAAGACTAGGGCTAAGAGTTCAGGGCCTGTATCCACAAAGGGTCTCAGAGTAGGAGTGCTGATCTAGGATCTGGTCCCATCTGTTCATATAATCATATTCAGGCTAAACTGATCCTGGATCAGCACTTCTACTACGTGCCCACTTCTGGTTTCTGCTACCTGTCGTGGTTTCCCCTCGTACAGTTTGACCCTCTTATGCCACTCGTGGACGTTGTGGGGATTCTGTCTCAGCAGCACACTGTTCAGCAGGAGGGGCCTGCGGGCGATCAGCTGCTCAAAGCGGGCCAGACGCAGCTCCAGGTCTACGTCCTCTGAGGGAAAGGGAACACGAGTTGAGCATGACGACAAAGGCAAAGCATTGACTTGCGGCTGTGATTTTTTCCCCCCTTGTACTATTTATTTACACAGGTTATTCTCGTTGAGATCAAATCTATTTTTGCGAGAGATTGTGATACTCTACAATCCAGACACACTGGGTGCATCTCAATACTGTAAAATGGCTGGCTTCCCAAGACTACTCTCTTCAGTTACATTTATGTTGAAGGAACTAGAGCACAAGCATTTCTGTAAACTGTGTACGTGACGAATAACATTTGATTTAATTGGATTTTTTTTACTCAAAGTTGCAGCCAGGATTGGGAAAACAGTAACATGGATACCTAGGTCAGGAATCGATTTCCCTTAATAGAGTTATTTGAGATCTGAGCAGGAGACAAGGAGAGTAAGACACGTTAGACTATTGAGATGCACCCACCTTCTTCATCTTTCCCCAACTCGGAGGTAGTCTCCATCTTGGCAGCAATCATGCTCTCCTCAAACTGGGCGTAGCTGTCGAACACCTGGGTGAAATCTCTCACCGTCACCACCGTTAAGATGGCCTCCTCATACACATCCCGAGCCTGGTGGGCCACAACACGCAAGCATTCAAATTAGTCTGTGTGTGTGTGCATCCCAAAAATGGTGAATATATTTACTAACACTTGCACTACATAACAATATTGTAAAGCTTCATAACATGCATGATAGCTAATCAAAACGTGTCAAATATATATTATGACAATGTTATGGTGGTGAGGTACCCTATAATCCTACATCATTTCTAATGACCCTGATGCATGACGACAAAGTCAAAAGTGGACTATAAAGATGACATTGTCTATAGGGCGCTGGTCAAAAGTAGTGCACTACAAAAGGAATAGGGTGCCATTTGGGATGCATCTACCCAGACCAGTACCTTTTCAAAATGTCCACTGCGGATGTAGTAGTCAGCCAGGGAGCACCAGAGTTTGCCCAGCTGGTCTGTGAAGCGAGTGAGGCCTCCACGGATGATGGCCCCAACATTCAGAGAGTTCACCTTGTCTGGGTTCTGAGAGATCAGGTCACACAGCTCGTGCCATAGCTGTTAGATATTAACCAAACAACACGGGGATAACATTAGATATCAACCACACAACAACATGGGGATAAGGAGGATGAGCCAGACGTGGTCTTACCTGGTAGTTAGACTTGCCCTCCTTGGACACAAAGCTCTCATCATTGACAACGGCTGCCAGACGTACTGCTGCTTCATCCAGCTTGCCGCAGGAACGCAGGTAATCTATGTACTCCTCTGCATTCTCTGGGGACAGCTGCAGAGAAAGAGGGGGAGAGTCAAATCCAGGGGGCTGTTGCAGAAATAACTTTGTCATTTTGAGAAATATAGACTTTTGGCACTTGACAACCAATATATCGCTTTCTTTATCAACCATGTATCTAATAATTCTGGAATACGGGCCTCCCGGGTGGCGCAGTGGTCTAAGGCACTGCATCGCAGTGCTAGCTGTGCCACCAGAGATTCTGGTTTCGAGTCCAGGCTCTGTCGCAGCCGGCCGCGACCGGGAGGCCCATGGGGCGGCGCACAATTGGCCCAGCGTCGTCCGGGTTAGTGAGGGTTTGGCCGGCAGGAATATCCTTGTCTCATCGCGCACTAGCGACTCCTGTGGGCGGGCCGGGCGCAGTGCACACTGACCAGGTCGCCAAGTGTACGGTGTTTCCTCCGACACATTGGTGCGTTGGATGGGCATTGTGTCAAGAAGCAGTGCTGCTTGGTTGGGCTGCGTTTCGGAGGACGCATGGCTCTCGACCTTCGCCTCTCCCTCGAGTCCGTACTGGAGTTGCAGTGATGAGACAAGACTATAACTACTACCAATTGGAAACCATGAAATTGGGGAGAAAAAAGGGCTCAATGTAGAATAATTCTGGAATACCACACTGCTGCTTGTGTGGAAGACTAGAAAACGTATTAAGCAGAGAGAAAATCTTTTGAACGCATGTATATTGTCCTGTCCATTCCTTAAAATAATTACAAGAGCTAAATAAATATCTAGGGTTATCAGGGTAATGCATACAGGTAATTCCAATATGAACGCTAGAGGTCAGAGGACTCTTGACCCAAATATTCGGAAAATGTTTCAGATTTCTAATGATATATGATTTGGAGATAACACACACAAAGCTACCATTGCTGCAATGTTATCACACGTTAGGCAACTCTAGGGACAGGGCCAGTAAGTAAGCCTTGTCCAAGCCAGAACAGCACACTCTAGGTACAAAATCACAGACAAATCAACAACCAAAAAAATCACAGCCCCAGATGGTACCGACAGATCAAATTTGGGGGTCTGACTTATGGACTATAAGGTTGAATAGTTAACTATAAAACCAACAAGGACTAACTTCCAGTGAACTGGATTGCGTCAAACCTGGCTGTATGAAAAGAAGCTGAGAGAACTCTGGAATCAAAAAAAGGTTAGGCCGACCAATACAGGTTACTCAGAGAGGTATCAGAACCCAGGTGAAGGATGAAAACTACTGGATTTCTGATGGTGTCTCTGAGCTGCGGGACGACACCCCAATGACTAAACATGAGGTGGAATGCGCTGCAGAACTATAGAACTCATGCTACATGTTGACCCTCATGCTACAGCCCCTGTAAGACGGGTCTACTACTTCAGCTTCTTCTTTCATGCTGGAGGATATGAAGACTCCCACACATCCCTGTTCAATAATGAAGAGTGTATGCCTATTACATCTGATCACAAGTCTAGATGGGGGTAATGCAGTTACTCTACAGCTGGAAGTGGGAGATCAGGTCTACTTACACCTAAGGGCCAATGCACACGTGTGGGCTTCTCACACTTCCTTTAATAGTTTTCTGCTCACACATTTATTGGTAGCACTGTCATCTATTCCAGGCCTACCTTCTATGTTAAGTGATATCTTGTAGGTTTCTGATGTGATGTGTGGTTGGTGTTGTTATAATCTCATAACCAAGACAAAGTCTTATCACCATTGTTGAAAATGAATAGTGTTTATTAATGTGTATTCTGATTTGTTTTTATTTCCTTTTTAATCCTGTGACTATCTTCCATAAAGTGAGGCTTCAGTGGCTTCAGCTTTGGTTGTAGTTCAATCACAGAGGAGCAAATCTTCTAAAAATGTCCTCTTACCTTGAGGTACCTGCGGTAGACACGGATGGCGGTCTCAGGCAGGGGCAGGTTCCGGGCAAAGCGGAGGTACAGGGGCCAGATGCGAGGGTGCTGAGTGACAGGAAGGGCTCTGAGCGCTCGGTCAAATGTGCGTCTGCTCCTGGTGATCTTACACTGAGACACCAGGAACTGGCAGTAGTCTAGCCATATCCTCGGCATCTAGGACAGCCACGGGAAGAACAAGTTATGTGGGATACTATTCCTAACATCTCAGACGACAAAATCTACTTCCAAGTAAAAAATACTCTCACACAAACGTACTCTGTGATAGTCTGTGCCAATGAATGGACAATAATATTCCTCAGAGTTTGTGTGAGTATTTCTCTTAACAGGGGATGGACAGACATGACATAAGCATAAGCCTACCTTGTGCATGAAAACCAGTGCTCTTTCATGGCAGTTGTTGATCTCCTCGTAGGCTGGCTCCATGATGCACTTCCCTTTGACCTGTTTCCGTCTCTCTCGCAGGTAGTTGTACCATAACTTGTAACTGCAAGGTCACGTATGAACAATCCGTGAACACCCAGTCATAACATTTAGCAATGCCTAAAACCCTAGCCCAGACACTGGTATGGTATTCGATAACAACCATTCTACGGTTTTCAAATAAGCCTAGATTTTGGGCCGATTTTCCAGAGACTGATTGACAAATGTTTTTAGTCCAGGACTAGGTCTAAGATTTGTCTAAACATCAGACTGTTACCATGGTTACTCCATGGATATCAGTCTGAAAGAAGTTGCTGTAAAGACGCAATAGTCTCGACAAGCCAGAATGTTGAATACAATGATATTTTAACATACTTTACCGGTTGTCCATGCTGTTGGTTCTTTTGGTGGTAGGAAGTGGAGATAGGGTAACCACAGGAAAGTGTTGTTTACCTCACTTTTTGCAGGGCCAGAAGGTTCTGTTGCTTGCATTTTCCATCTCCTGACGCATTTCACGCGATGCACAATATGTAAACAATAGCCGAATGTAGCCGAATGTAACCGAATGTTGTCGACCAAAGCGCGTTCCCTCGCAGTCAGCTGGAAGTGCTTGTGAAATTTGCCAGCTCTTTGCGTGGGACAACATTTGGTCTGTGCTTCGGTTAAACTCGGCCATTGTTGACATATTGTGTAAGTTGCGTGCAAATTGCGTCAGCATTGAAAATACAAAACAGAATTACAAACCGACATACAGACCAGCGCACTGAAAGTCAGGTTAATAACACTACTCTGGATATTTTGTCTCAGAGTAACTCCTACATTAAGACAAAATCAGCAGACAACAGGTCAAGTTTATTCAACAGTCTGACTTGTGATGGAACTGGTCACAAAAAGTGAGCCTATATGTTGGAGACGAGAAAGAGGAGTCTTCCACTCTCGGATTCTTTGAAAGGCTAGTTTAAGATGTGTCCTGTAAATCGGTCCTACAGTTGAAGTCGGGAGTTTACATACACTTGGGTTGGAGTCATTAAAACTCGTTTTTCAACCACTCCACAAATTTTTTGTTAACAAACTATAGTTTTGGCATGTCGGTTAGGACATCTACTTTGTGCATGACACAAGTCATTTTTCCAACAATTGTTTACAGACGGATTATTTAACTTATAATTCACTGTATCACAATTTCAGTGGGTCAGAAGTTACATACACTAAGTTGACTGTGCCTTTAAACAGCTAGGAAAATTCCAGAAAAGAATGTAACGGCTTTAGAAGCTTCTGATAGGCTAATTGACATCATTTGAGTCAATTGGAGGTGTACCTGTGGATGTATTTCAAGGCCTACCTTCAAACTCAGTGCCTCTTTGCTTGACATCATGGGAAAATCAAAAGAAATCAGCCAAGACCCCAGAAAAACAATTGTAGACCTCCACAAGTCAGGTTCATCCTTGGGAGCAATTTCCAAACGCCTGACGGTACCACGTTCATCTGTACAAACAATAGTACGCAAGTATAAACACCATGGAACCCCGCAGCCGTCATACCTCTCAGGAAGGAGACGCGTTCTGTCTCCTAGAGATGAATGTACTTTGGTGCGAAAAGTGCAAATCAATCCCAGAACAACAGCAAAGGACCTTGTGAAAATGCTGGAGGAAACAGGTACAAAAGTATCTATATCCACAGTAAAACGAGTCCAATATCGACACAACCTGAAAGGATGCTCAGCAAGGAAGACGCCACTGCTCCAAAACCACCATAAAAAAGCCAGACTATGGTTTGCAACTGCACATGGGGACAAAGATTGTACTTTTTGGAGAACTGTCCTCTGGTCTGATGAAACAAAAATAGAACTGTTTGGCCATAATGACCATTGTTATGTTTGGAGGAAAAAGTGGAACGCTTGCAAGCCGAAGAACACCATCCCAATAGTGAAGCACGGGGGTGGCAGCATCATGTTGTGGGGGTGCTTTGCTGCAGACGGGACTGGTGCGCTTCACAAAATAGATGGCATCATGAGGCAGGAAAATTGTGGATATATTGAAGCAACATCTCAAGACATCAGTCAGGAAGTTAAAGCTTGGTCGCAAATGGGTCTTCCAAATGGACAATGACCCCAAGCATACTTCCAAAGTTGTGGCAAAATGGCTTAAGGACAACAAAGTCAAGGTATTGGAGTGGCCATCACAAAGCCCTGACCTCAATCCTATAGAAAATGTAATGGCAGAACTGAAAAAGTGTGTGCGAGCAAGGAGGCCTACAAACCAGCTCTGTCAGGAGGAATGGGCCAAAATTCTCCCAACTTATTGTGGGAAGCTTGTGGAAGGCTACCTGAAACATTTGACCCAAGTTAAACAATTTAAAAGGCAAAGCTTCCAAATACTAATTGAGTGTATGTAAACTTCTGACCCACTGGGAATGTGATGAAAGAAATAAAAGCTGAAATAAGTCATTCTCTACTATTATTCTGACATTTCACATTCTTAAAATAAAGAGGTGATCCTAACTGACCTAAGACAGGGAATTTTTACTATGATTAAATGTCAGGAATTGTGAAAAACTGAGTTTAAATGAATTTGGCTAAGGTGTATGTAAACTTCTGACTTCAACAGTATATGTGCAACAGTAACTGTCTGTGAAAATGTTCCTGTCTCTGGTTAGAGACAGACTACAAACAGTCTGGGACACTACAGTATTTTCCATGAACCTTTAGCAGTGTATTCCTATTCTGGCCCTGGGGGCCAAGGGGGGTGTATTTTGGGGCAAAAACAAAACTATGCATGGCACCCCTTTGGGTCCCCAGGACCAGGATTGGGAAACACTGCATCCATCTAGATGCAGAAACGTTGCCTCTACCTGCCAGGTAGCTCTTTCAGAGCTCGTTCATATATCATGTTGAGGATGGACATTGTGCCGTTTTGTTTGAACTCGATGTAACGCATCCAGCACTTGACCGAGTACGGATTCCTGATGATCTCCTCCTCATAAGGCAAGTCATCTTCCTCCTGAAAAATACCATCACCAACCCAGCAAAACGGTCAACAGGAAGTCTTCTCTCCTTCGAACTTTGGACACTTTTCTCTCATTCGAAAAACGCTGCACTATTCTCAAAACTAGTGCAACGTTTCTCGAAGAATAGAAAGGGCTACAGTATGCTGTAAATTCACACACAGTAGACGGAACAGTTTGCCGGGGAATTCAAATCGACACAGCCGAGGTCGAGGAGGCCGCATAAATATTACAGCATGCTGAGAGAATTCCACAAGAAAATATCAATATTCATGAAATAACTTACAAACATGACGTCCGGTTTCCCATTTAGAGACGGCATTTTTTATTTTAAGACCAAAATAAACGCCCGTAGTGTCAAAAGTTCCCAAAAATGTATGTATTGTTACTAAACGTCCTGACTCCTCCAACGTGTTCAGAACGTAGAATATAAACCCCACCCCATGTGGAAATATTATTGGGTAGTACAACGGTCACTCAACTGACTATCCAATCATTAGTCACGAAGAAAACAGCATATTATTAGCACTCCAGCCCAGCAGGTGGCGACAGTGGAAAATCTGATATGCTCGTGCATAGCCAAACCTATAGGTGAAAGGTTATCAAAACGTCGACAAACACAAAAGCGCTAGCCAGCCGCGTAGGCTACTTGGATTATTTCAAATGGCTAAAATACATGTTTCTCAACCAGCGTTTAACATCAACTGCTGAGGAGATATTTGTGGCTGTTGTGAAAACGATAGCAGAGTACCTGGAAGAAGTGTGTCCAAAAGAGGAGAATGGCCGTCTACAGAGGCAGCTTGATATCGTTCTCAAACCACCAGAGATACAATTACATAAGACGGGTTTGTCATTAGCTATTACATTTTTTCCTGTTGACATCAATATTATGCGACATTGGCCATCTTTTTTTATTACATTCGAGCACGATACACATCATGTCTTGCTGAAGGACACATTTTGTATAATGTTGCATACATGGAAATGTAATTATGGTCTCACGTCAGGTTTTACTTTTTTGTTGAATCCTTTCTCCTCTCCAGACCTTCAGCAGCTCTCTCACTGTCTTCGAAGAGGAGGTTCCCCCTGAACACAGGACCAGTCAGGAGGAAGAGTTTCATAATGACACCTTCATAATTAGCTCTGACTGAAAAGTGACTATGATCAGGATGAGGACTTATGTCAGCCCTCACATCTTTACCAAACCCAAAGTGAGGAATATGAACAGGGAGCCTCTCTACCTAGCCCCTCATCGGAACAGATCAAAGCTGAACCTGATGTAGAGGGCTACAGAGTATTAGAGCTAACGAGTGGCTCTCAGCCCCTCTGCAGGAAATCCAGACTGTTCTCCAATCCCAAATTAATACAGGGAAGGTGTCAAAGAAGAGGAAACAGAACCTTGGATTAGGTTTAAGCCACTCAAATCAAAGAAGGCACAGAAAATAACAAGCCAAATCTCCGGCATCTGGAAAAAAGGAAGGAAATCCACAGTCATTCCATTTGAGCCCACACAGTCAAAGCCACACCCTGTTGGTGTGGTGTGTGTGGAAATAAATGTTACTGAGTTTTTTAATAAAACATACACGAGAACACAGATGATATAGACCTAGATTGCCTTTGTGGTGTCTGTGGAAAACACTTTGAGTCCAAAGAAATTCTTATAGACCATCTCCAAACTCACAAAAAATATTTTTCTCTTATGTGGTCAATGTTTCAACTGGACTAGTAATCTGAAAAGACATATGATGATACACACAGGGGAAAGACCCCGTTGTTGCAGTGACTGTGGCAAAGGCTTCAGGTCGAGTGATTGTCTGACAAAGCATAGGAGGATTCACACAGGGGACACACCGTTTCCTTGCCCGGTTTGCCATCGTGGTTTTAACAGACGAGATAACCTGAAAGTGCATATGAGAGTTCACACAGGGGAGAGACCGTATATGTGTTCTGAATGCTATAAATGTTTTGCCACGTTAGCTTCACTGAATAAGCACCAGACAATGCACAAGGAGGAATGACCGTATGTGTGCACTGATTGCGGTACGCGCTTGAATCCCAAAGAAGGCACATGAGTGTTCACAAGAAGGAGAATGCAACATGACAATACCTTGTATGGGTTATGGTATCAGAAGATTGAGGCGCATTCTAACCAACATTGGACAGGAGAACAGCCCTTCAGGACAAATGCATTGCATTATGGAATCAGCACAGTAGTATCCATTACCCATTAGTTAGTTTACCAACCGCAAATAGCAGACAGAGGTTATTTATGTGCATGTGTTTCTATAAAGGGTCGCATTCTGTATCTTGTTGACAGCCAAGCTCTTTTTTAATTTTTTAAAAAATAAATCCACAGTGGGACGCATTTAATTGGCTGGGATGCTGGATCCGGCCTAACCCAAATCCAGGCCTACGTAAACCCGACCACAGAAGTGATCTGTATAGATTAGAGCTAATGTTGACCTGTTATGATGGGAATGAAAATGATCTTCTCAACATCCTGAATAAAGTTTGCATTTTTGGCCTCAATTTCAACTCATGATTCAATTGTGTGCTATTCTGCTTTTCTCCATTCCCATTGGTGATTGAGAGACTTCCATGGCACGTTTGGTCTTTGACTGTGATGCTGCAGACTGAACCAAAGCCATTATCTGCAATGTTCTGAACATTTAACATGACTGAATACACACTAGGACATTCTTCAAAAAGGACTCAACATGAATTCAAAATTCAATGAGAAGCAATAGAATTTCAACCAATCATGTATTTTTTATTGGATAGCTATTAACAAGAATTACACTGACTTACAACTTCAACTTGCTGTTCAAAACAAGAAGTTTCACATAATGCTGCATTCTCACCTGCAGCTCATCATAAAATGCATAACATGGCTGAAAAATATGACTATATATCATAAAACATTTGCAAGACATTTGAGATTTTGATATGGTGGTGTTGTTCCAGACAGCCATTTTTTTCAATGGGGATACACATCTTGGAAGATTAAAACACACAGGAACACTTCACCAGGCTTTGTGAGATCTGATCATCTGCAACATGATTGCAATAAATACGACCTGGAACGGACCCATTTTCCACCCTAACTTTACCTCCCTGAGCATGACAAAGTCAGGAATTGCTTGGCCCATTTCACTTTCACGCAAAGACAAACAGAAACAACAATAACAGACAATGATAAATAAAAAACAATGAACAAAGATTGTATTTATATCAACCCCTGCAAAAACAATTTGCCATCTCTGTACTGCAGCTCAACCTATCACATCTCCAGATATTCCACATTTGATTGCCAACTATCTTTTCCTACCTCCCTCCTTCCTGTCTTTTCTTCCATCCCCCTTCCTTGATCCTCTTTGACCTTTCCCTTCTCTAGATCTCCTCTCCCCCACTAGTCCCAGACCCTTCTGGAGCTGTGCAATGCTCACTCTCTGGATCCATGTTGAGGGATAGGGGTCTTCCTGGGGTTAAGCTCAGAGTGACCACCAGAGCCTCTCCTGGGGGTCCCAAATCGAGGAACATTTCTGGTAAGGAGCATGGCATTTGTTGTTGACCTTGCGTCCCTGAGTGAAAGAAACTGAAAACTAATTGTAATATGAATTCTATTGCGTTCTTAGTCTTATATAACTGCATTCTGTAACAGCCTTTATGAGTTCCCAAATTAGTAATCAACACAGTGTTGTAGGTTGACGTTTTACCGGTTGACCACAATACTGACATACTGTATGACCACAAGCAGACTGTCACCAACATCATGCATGAGCTTACCTGTTGTGGAGTGAAGCACATGAAGGTAACACCTCAATGTTACCTTCAGGGAGAAAATATCACAGTTATTGTCATTAAAAAACAATACAGACAACAATAAAACGATTCTTTCAGAGTTCAGATGTTGAGTAAAGCAAGCATAGAATAAACTGATTTAATCATGCTTTCAAAATACAAGCGTCTGATGGTGGGAATGTATAAGAAGCCAAGTGAATAAATCAACATGCATCCATAATCAATAGACATCTGTTTATCAAAATGAGAATGAAAATATATAATGAAAATGAAATATAAGAAAACATGAAAACATTAATATATTTACTTGATTTTCCCTGTTGCGTAGTGACTTGCCTGTCTACCACACATATGAATACCTCTGAATTTGTTTTCCTTTTTGTTTTAAATGTGCATGTGATGTTATCCCACAAAAGCAATAAACATTTCAAGTGAATATATTTACTTGAGCTGGGGGATCCTGTATGGTCTATTCAGAGCCAGGGCTAAAGGAGGCTGACCTTGGTGTGTCTCTCTGGGAGTCTGCTGGTTCAGGAAAGGCGCGCCCTCAAAGCATGTACAGCTGTTGTGTTTTCAGACATTTTCAATCTTTCTCTAGCCCAGGCCATTATCCCCAATTGCTTCAAAACGTCCACTATCCTCCCAGTGCCTAAGAAAGGGAAAGTAACTGAACTGAATGACTGCATCACCTCCTCCCTCCCCGACACACTCGACCCTCTCCAATTCGCCTACCACCCAATAGATCCATGGACGATGCAATCACCATTGCACTGCACACTACCCTCACCCACCTGGACAAGAGGAATGCATACCATCGTGTCTTAGCTCGTCACAATGCTCACAGCTCCGGGACTGAACTCCCGAAGCAGCTGGGTCCTGGACTTCTTGACGGGCCGACCCCAGGTGGTGAAGTTAGACAAGATTACCTCCTCCACACTGATCCTCAACACGGGGGCCTCACAAGGGTGCGTCCTCAGTCCCCTCCTGTACTGCCTGTATACCCATGACTGCGTGGCCTCACACAGTTCCAACTCCATCATCAAGTTCACTGATGACACAACAGTAGTAGGCCTGATTACCAACAACGACGAGGCAGCCTACAGGGAGGAGGTTGCCATGTAAACAACCTCTCCCTCAACGTCAGCAAAACAAAGGAGCTGATTGTGGAATTCAAGAACGCCCCCATCCTTATCAATGGGACCGCCATGGAGACGGTCAAAAACTTCAAGTTCCTCAGCGTACACATCTCCAAGGATCTGAAATGGTCAAACCATACTGTGTTGAAGAAGGCACGACAGCGATTCTTTAACCTCAGAAGGCTGAAGAAATGTAGCCTGTCCCCGAGGGCCCTCATAGTGTTCTACAGGAGCACCATCGAGAGCATACTGTTGGCCTGCATCACAGCCTGGTACGGCAATTCCACTGCAGCTGACCACAAGGCACTACAGAGGGCGGTATGCTCAGCCGAATGCACCATTGGGTGCACACTGCCTGCCCCCCATGACACCTACAACATCAGGTGTTGCAGGAAGGCCACGAAGATCATCAGGTTCCTCAGCCGAGCCACAGCCTGTTCTCCCCGCTTCCATCACTCAGACACAGGCAGTACAGGATTATTATGATTAAAACGAACAGACTGGCCAATACCTTCTACCCCCAGACCATCAGGCTGCTAAATAGCCACCAATAGTCAGCTACCTGCTCTCCTTGTCCCCCTCCTACCTCTTGGAAGTAGATGCTAAAATGTGCACCCCTTTGGGAAGAAAAACACTGGGCTAGGGGTTGATTTGGAAGTCAGAATAGGGCCTACCTGGGGTGTGACAGATGGACCGGGTCCAGCCTTTGTCTTCACCCCATCCTGATGACCAGCAGTATCCCTGGCAACAAGGGAAGGGTCCCTTGCTGGTCGTCAAACCGATGCCCCTGGGTGTTGGCCAACAGGTTAAAGAACCAGTCAGCATCTTGTGCTATCAGAAAGAGAGAGATGGAGAAGTGAGAGAGGGGGGGTTGGAGGGGGAAGAAGAGAGAGCGAGAGAGAGAAATTGAGAGTGGGACTGAGGGAGAGAAAAAGGGAGGAGAGAGAGAGAAAGAAATAGGGGAAGGAGAGAGAAAGACGACAGAACAATCAATACCAACTTTTCCAAGATGAATAGAAAGAACCACTGGCAGCTGTTTGTCTGTATATCTGCATTTTCAGTACAGTATCATCCTTAGCGGCGTCATAAAAACCATACATTATCTTCAACCTAGCTTCATTTTCCCCTGAAAATCTGATGTGAGGATCCTGCAAGGGTATTTCTTTAACGCCTGCTACGTTAGGTTAGTACAGTACTGACCTGAGGGTATAGTAGTGGTGTGTTTGGGGGTAGAGGGAGTGGTCCCGGTAGGGTTCAAGACAGTGCTGCTCTTCCATACGACCACGTTGGGCTTGACTCATCATGGTGAGGAACTTGTCCTGCTCAGCTGGTGCTCCCTGTTGGACAATAACAAAGAGTTGGTCCCGGGAACCGAACCCCCAAACCTGGCATTGCAAGCTCCATGCTCTACCAGCTGAGCTACAGTGGACCATAGCAAATGCCAGATGTATAGGCCTGTTATATCCCCTTTATCTAATTAGAAATGCTATAAATGACTTGAGAATCATGTGGTGTTTATGAAGACCTCATGAATGCTCTAAGCCTTTATACATTAAAACAAGTGGGACAAATATTTGCTATTCAGACTGAGACAATGCAGTACTAAGAGGTGAGGTTAAGCATGCATAAGTAATTAAGCTCAGTGTCCTAAGGTCTCTAATTCTAAACAGGCTTATGGTCAATGTCAATTACATTAAACAAAGACCTTCAGCATCGATTGTGAAAGCCATCGAAATGGAAATTAGAATACATGCTACAAGACATAAAGCATGCTTGTTTGCCATAGAAATGGACATTAGAATTAATGTATGCAATAAATATAGGGACAGTTTCCTGGACACATTATGCCTAGTCCTGGACTAAAAATAATCTCAACCTAAAGTGTTTTTCCAGGCTTAATCTGCACCCGGTGCCCAGACTAGTATTGTTTTCTCCTGGCTTCAACACCAGAGATTCTCTAGGCATTCTCATGGCAGCTAGAACATATGACATTGCAATATAAGACGTAATGTCCAAAAAGTAAAATGTATGCATATTGTTTATTCATAATTGACTAAAATACAAAAGACAAAGGCCCAAACATGAAAGTGCATGATTTCCGAGGCACACTACAGTAGTAAAGACATTCAGACATATGAAAACAATTGTAACTTGAGAAAGTATTTAATGGTCCCCACACAAAAGTTGCATCTCAATAGTCTAGAGGCCACTGCTCCTTATGTCCTTTAGTTCATCTGCACTAACAGGACAAAAGGAGAGGAAGCTACTTTAGACTGTTGAGATGCAGCCCATATTTGTAACTCAATTACAGTTGAAGACAGACAGCTTAAAATGATCCTCATAATATAAGGACTGTTTTAATTTAATATTCAGAGCAAAAAAAATGTTCATCACAGCATTACATTAATACGTATTGTGACGGCCCTGAATGTTTCTGAACCGTCTCAGTGCTTCTCCTTCAAATAGGGCGCTATCCCTTTAATTCCCAATTAAATAGCCAGCATCAGCTGCGCAAAAGTGGAGTTGTGATGGAAACATGAATGAGGATGTGTTCGACCCTCAGTTCTGAAGCGTCTCTCTTCCGTTTGTTGTGTTGATGTAAAAGTGTGCTTTGTGTAGCCTAATAGAAAATCTACCCAGGATCGGATCCACTCTTTGCCTCCGTGGACTACACCTCCGTTGGTTTTCGTGGCCTTTCTCCGCTGGAGATCTGTCGGCGGATTGGATTCTCTGACTGACCGACTGACTACAACCTTTTTTGTATACGGTATTTCATTTGTTTTGGGTGTGATGTATACCATGATGAATTATGTAGTTAGTTGTAGTTGAGGATTTATTGAAATGTGTGGTAAAATATTTGTTCTTTTCATTGCATGATTGACACTGTGTTTACGCTACACTGTATGAACGGACCCCCATTGCGTGACTAAGGTCAGTTGAGTTCCCTGAACTTGTTTACCGGGCTGGACTCTTTTTAGGCCCGAGGTACAGGACATTTCTGAAGGAACCAGAGCTGTTTAAAGCTCCTTATTGTTATATTGTTGTGTGTGTGTGATCATTTATGTTGTTAATACATCCACGCAAAAGAATACAGTTGTTTTGAAGTTATTTCCATTGTTTTAAGGGTTCATGAAACGTGTATTTCCATCCTGACATTTACATGAGTCCTTTGTATTGGTGTAGACTTGACGGACCAGATGGGACTCATTCCCTATCAAACTAAAAGGAGAAACTAATATTTTCTCTGGTAGGCACAACCTACCTGGCACCCCTATAAATTATAACCTCAAGTCAAAACCGTTACATAAAAAATGGCACCCCAGATGGGACCTCAACATTGAGAAATAACCAAAGCAAATCTTTTGTGTGGAATTAAAACAATGGATTCACCCCAAGAAAATGCCACATTGAGGAATGTGTTGCATGGGACAGCTCGAGACTGGTGGGATGTGGCACGTCTCACCACTACCTCCTGGGCTGACTTTGAGGCCAAGTTTTCCTCTGCATTTCTGTCTGAGGACTACACAGATGAGCTGGCAGACAGAGTCAGGAATCGAGTGCAAAGAGAGAAAGAGAGTATCCGTGACTTTGCATATGGTTACCACTCCCTGTGCAGAAGGTGGAAACCTGGCATTGAGGAGGAAGAGGTCATTAAATTGATCTTGAAGAACATCAACCCACTACTAGCCAGTCAACTCAGAGAAAGAGTCACCACTGTTGATGGACTGGTTCGCCTGGGACAGCAGTTTGAGAAGGACAGAGAATGCCAACAGCAATATGAACAGAGAAAGAAACAGACACCCAAACCGTTACCCAAGCCAGACCATCAACAACAGCCAGAGTATCCAGCCAAGACACCTCCCATGTTCTGTTGGAGATGTAGCCAAAAGGGACATTCTTCAGCCACATGTCCAAGACCATATCAAGTAAACCCTTCCAGAAACCACAAATCACAACAGGCCAACACACCTAACTCCCTTCGCAGGAACGACCATCCTACTCTGGGTGCTTTGACCAGAGTTGAAACCCCAAGAGTCACTGCCTACGCCCCCCCAGCGACATCCCCTTCCTTTCAGTTAATACCGCACCAACTGGTGGTACCCCTGTCCATAGGTCCATGGACAGGAAGAGCCATCCTGGACACCGGGTCATCCTACACACTGCTCAATGAGAAACTGTGGAAGGAGGTTAAAGGTCCACACTACAACTTGAAGCCGTGGACAGAAGGTCCACTCTATCTGGCTGATGGTGAGGCTAAACGACCACTTGGATGGAGTGAGGTAGAGTTCCGTCTGTGTAACCACTCCTATATGATTCCTTCTGTTATCCTACAAACCAAGAACCTTGCTTTTCCTGTCGTGTTGGGAATTGATTTCATGTACTTCAGTGGTGTCCAGATTGATATCGCACACAATTGCTACTGGTTTCCATACAATCCGAGCAAGAAGCATTTCTTCCAGTCAGAAGCTACAAAGTTACATGATTGGGGTCCAAATGTGGCAGTCTTCTCTGCCATTGCTCCAGTACCACTAACCCTTGATAATCCTTCTGATGATCTCCTTTTACAGGCTGTGAGAAGAGCTCAGCTGGAACAGCCAGAAGAGTTAAGGCTGTTGGAACAACTGCAGAATAACGCTGATGTATGTACTTCAAAGCTGGGACGTACCGGGCTCCTGAAGCACAAAATATTCCTTACACAGGAAATGCCGATCAAGCAGAAGCCATATCGTTTGTCCCCAGCAAAGCGAATCATCCAAAAGGGACTCATTAATGATATGTTGACACAAAATATAATTGAACGTTCATCCTCTCCCTGGGCTGCTCCTGTTGTCCTCATCCCAAAAAAGACCGGTGGTCTTAGATTTTGTGTGGACTATAGGAAGACCAACAAGGTTTCCCAGACTGATGCCTATCCTCTTCCCACCATCCAAGAGATCCTGGAGTCATTGTCTGGTGCGGTTGTGTTCACTACCCTTGACCTCAATAGTGGCTATTGGCAGGTTGAGATGGACCAAGAAAGCAAGGACAAGACTGCTTTTGTCTGTGCTGAGGGCTTGTTTTCCTTTAAGGTGATGCCTTTTGGATTAAAGAATGCACCTGCCACTTTCCAAAGACTCATGGAGATTGCGTTAGGTGAGCTCAAAGGGAAGATCTGTTTCGTCTACCTGGACGATATAATTATCTACTCCCAGACCAGAGAACAACATTTTCAAGATCTTCAAGCAGTGTTGGACAAGCTAAGGGAAGCTGGTCTGACATTGAACATGAAGAAGAGCAACTTCTGCCAAACCTCCCTGAAGTTCCTTGGACATATTGTGTCTTTTGACGGCACTCATGTGGATCCCGAAAAGACCAAGGCGGTACAAGATTTCCCTGTCCCAACCACACTCAAGGCCCTTCAACGGTTCCTTGGGATGGCTGGATGGTACCATCGGTTTGTGTTGAACTTCTCCCAGGTGGCAGAACCCCTCAACGCATTGAAGCGAAAAGGTGCGAAATTCCGATGGACGGCAGAGTGCCAGACCTCTTTTGAAACCCTGAAACGACACCTCGTCACACCTCCCATTTTGGGTCATCCCAACTTTGATTGCCCTTTTGTTGTTTACACTGATGCAAGTGATGTTGGACTTGGTGCTGTCCTAGTCCAACAGACTGGACTTGGCACTGAAGAAGTGCTAGCGTTCGCCAGTAGAACATTGAATGGAGCAGAACGGAACTACTCCACAACCGAGCAAGAGTGCCTTGCAGTTGTCTGGGCTTTGGAAAAGTGGAGGTACTACCTGGAGGGAAGACACTTCACTGTGGTCACTGACCATTCCTCCCTTGTGTGGGTGTTCAAGACCAACAAACCAAGCACCAGACTTATCAGATGGGCTCTACGGTTGCAAGAGTTCACCTTTGCAGTAGAATACAGGAAAGGAAAATACAACACTGTTCCAGATGCCTTATCCAGAGCTCCTGCTGGTGGTAATGGTGGCCCTCATCTTACATGTGCTACTGTCCTGTCAAGCAGTCGAGACTCACCCAAAACTGACTTTCCCATCTCTGATGAGGCCATTTGGAAAGCCCAACAGGATGATCCAGAAGTACAGGCTTTGTACCAGACTATCCTGGAAGATGGAGAAAAGATGGTCAATCCTACCACCAAGCTGACCATCATTGAAGACAAAGTCTACCGAGTTGTACAACTACCTCACAGAACACTATACCAAATGTACATACCTCAAACTCTACGCCTTCAACTGCTTCAACATTTCCATGAAGACCCGTTAGCTGGTCATTTGGGCAGGTTCAAAACCTACAAGCGCTTGCAAGCATTACTGTACTGGCCACATCTGAGCATGGATGTGAAGTCACACATCCAAAACTGTCAGGTTTGTCAAATGTACAAACCAGAAGGTAGAAAGCCTGCTGGCAAGTTGCAGCAAACTGTGGTTACCCGACCTTGGGAAATGTTAGGAGTGGATTTGATGGGTCCATTTCCTAGAAGCTCCAATCAGAATGTGTACATGCTTGTTTTTGTTGATTACTATTCCAAGTGGGTGGAGCTCTTTGCCCTGCGTCAGGCCACAGCAAGGACAGTCTCTAACATCCTTACGAAAGAGATCCTGACTCGCTGGGGAGTGCCTGATTACATCCTGTCTGATCGAGGTTCCCAATTCGTCTCTGATTTCTTTGAGGAGACCTGCCAAAGATGGAACCTGAGACAGAAGTTGACCACGGCCTATCACCCACAGACCAACCTCACTGAGAGAGTTAATCGAACCTTGAAGACAATGGTTGCTTCCTATGTAGGGACCCAGCACAAACACTGGGACAAGCACCTTCACGAGTTTCGATTTGCCCTGAATTCTGCTGTGCAAGAGTCCACTGGAGTCACACCTGCAGAGCTGAACCTGAGTCGTCCCCTCCGAGGACCCTTGGAGATGGTGCTACAGCCCCAGCAGGTTACTCCAGACGCTGCTTGCTATGACCAGGTAGTCCATCTCCACAACTTGAGAGCTCTTGTCTCAAAGAACATGATCCGGGCTCGACTCAAGCAGAAGCGAAATTATGATAAGAAGAGACGAGACATGCAGTTCCAGCTTCGTGATCGGGTGTGGCTTCGCTCTCATCCTTATTCAAAAGCTGAACAATTCTTCTCGGCCAAGCTTGCTCCTAAATGGCAAGGACCATATAGGATTGTGGAGCAGAGCGGCCCTTTGAACTATCGAGTGGTGAAAGAGGACACAGGTGAAGATATGTGCGTTGTCCATGTCTCACGCCTTAAGGCCTGTTACCCCTCGGCTAAGGAATTGGAGGAGATTGAGCGCCGCAAGGTCCTGGAGATCTTTGAAGAGGAAAGTGAGGAGACTTTTCTCGGATTCCCAGACCCAGAAGTCTCACGTCTTAAGGCCTGTGACCCCTCGGCTGAGGAGCATGAGCGCCAAAAAGTAATGAATATTTTTGTAGAGGAAAGTGATGAGGAGACCTTTCTCGGTTTCCCCGACCAAGATGTGCCTTCCAGGGCAATGGTCGGCTTTTTCCAGGGGAGGGGGTGTGTGACGGCCCTGAATGTTTCTGAACCGTCTCAGTGCTTCTCCTTCAAATAGGGCGCTATCCCTTTAATTCCCAATTAAATAGCCAGCATCAGCTGCGCAAAAGTGGAGTTGTGATGGAAACATGAATGAGGATGTGTTCGACCCTCAGTTCTGAAGCGTCTCTCTTCCGTTTGTTGTGTTGATGTAAAAGTGTGCTTTGTGTAGCCTAATAGAAAATCTACCCAGGATCGGATCCACTCTTTGCCTCCGTGGACTACACCTCCGTTGGTTTTCGTGGCCTTTCTCCGCTGGAGATCTGTCGGCGGATTGGATTCTCTGACTGACCGACTGACTACAACCTTTTTTGTATACGGTATTTCATTTGTTTTGGGTGTGATGTATACCATGATGAATTATGTAGTTAGTTGTAGTTGAGGATTTATTGAAATGTGTGGTAAAATATTTGTTCTTTTCATTGCATGATTGACACTGTGTTTACGCTACACTGTATGAACGGACCCCCATTGCGTGACTAAGGTCAGTTGAGTTCCCTGAACTTGTTTACCGGGCTGGACTCTTTTTAGGCCCGAGGTACAGGACATTTCTGAAGGAACCAGAGCTGTTTAAAGCTCCTTATTGTTATATTGTTGTGTGTGTGTGATCATTTATGTTGTTAATACATCCACGCAAAAGAATACAGTTGTTTTGAAGTTATTTCCATTGTTTTAAGGGTTCATGAAACGTGTATTTCCATCCTGACATTTACATGAGTCCTTTGTATTGGTGTAGACTTGACGGACCAGATGGGACTCATTCCCTATCAAACTAAAAGGAGAAACTAATATTTTCTCTGGTAGGCACAACCTACCTGGCACCCCTATAAATTATAACCTCAAGTCAAAACCGTTACAGTATGTACATAATTTATTTGACTTAAACCGTAATTAAAGAGAAATTCAATAAAAGATTGAGAATCAAAAGACACTATCCTTTATTGATGACTACATCTTAAAAACTGCACTTTGTTTTACAGTTAGACGAGTACACAAGCGTCTCATAATGAGCAGACCTGGGCTCAAATAGTATTTGTTCTTTCAAATACTTTAACTGTACTAAATTGAACTTGTCTAACCCAAAATAACCACTGGAACAGTCCTAAAAGTGCAAACCCCACTGATCTGGCACTCCCAGCAGGCTTAATCAAAACGCTCAACATATTTGAAAGAAAACAAACACAATTTGAATCCAGGTTTGTGTTCAGAGCCATTCTCCCTGCAGACTCAGGCCAGCTCCCTTCCAGGCCGAGGAGTGAAGGGAGGGTTATATCTAGCTTTCAGGAGTTGGATCCAGGTCCAGCTTCTTCAGGTCATTTAGGAAGCTGGTGGGTGTGACAATGTGAGACGAACCTATAGAGAGAAGGTGAACAGGCAATACAGAAACATTAACACAATAGTAGTGCTTTTCTGAAACCCAAAGAGGCATACATTCGTTGTGAAGATTCACAACAAAAATGTATGGAGAGAGACAGACTTAGCGGTGCATTTACCAGACAAAGATAAAATAAAAAAACATGCATGCTGGGGGATATACAGTGCCTTCAGAAAGTATTGACTTTTCCCACATTTTGTTGTGTTACAGCCTGAATTTAGAGATGTTTTGTTACTAGCCTACACACCATACCCCGTCAAAGTGGATTATTTTTATTTTATGTTTTCAAATTAAAAATATTTAAGCTGAAATGTCTTGAGTAAATAAGTATTTAACCCCTTTGCTATTGAAAGCCTAAATAGGTTCAGGAGTAAAAATGTGCTTAACAAGTCACATAATCTTTATTTTAACAGGGAAAACAGACTGAGACCTGGATCTCTTTTACGGCTGTGCCCTGTGTAAACATGTTGACATATACAGTTTTAGGCATACAGACAAGAACATTTCAAACATACAAAACAAAGACACAATTCAACAGAAACAATCACAGATAACATCATATTGATCCTCCATAACATTTTTAAAATGGGCAAGGGACACCAGAGTGTCTAACTTAAGTTGGATCTGCAGTTTGTTCCATAAATAAGGCGCAAAAGAACTAAAGGCAGTCCTACCCAACTCTGTGGAGACCGCAGGAGTCTCTAATGTAATCCACATCTGTGATCTGGTTTTAAAATTTGTATATCTAGTGGAAATTAATGATGATATATATGGAGGTAGTTTTAAAAGAAGCGCTTTATAAATAAACAAGAGAGCATGTTGCTCTCGCCTCACAGATAGAGAGGCCCAACCCACATGTTGATAAAGGATACAGTGATG
Organism: Salmo trutta; assembly: GCF_901001165.1. Taxonomy (NCBI): domain Eukaryota; kingdom Metazoa; phylum Chordata; class Actinopteri; order Salmoniformes; family Salmonidae; genus Salmo; species Salmo trutta. Next base: position 468,271 of record NW_021822630.1, read on the forward strand.
AATTTTGTAACTATCACCCGTGATAAACCTGAGTGCACAATGGTAAATAGCATCCAGTGGTTTTAATGTGTTTGCCGATGCATGCATATAGATAATATCACCATAATCTAAAACGGACATAAAAGTAGCCTGCACAATTTGTTTTCTATTTACAAAGGACAGACAAGCCCTGTTTCTATAAAGGAACCCTATCTTGAATTTGAGTTTTTTTCCCAATTCTGTAACATGTTTTTTAAAAGAAAGCCTATCATCTAACCATACCCCTAAATATTTATATGCAGAGACCTGTTTGATTTGAGTACCATCCAAGCTAGTGATTACAAAAGTGTTTCTAACTGAGAGTTTAGACCTAGAAAAAAACATGACATTTGTTTTCTTAGCGTTTAAAACAAGTTTAAGCTTTAAAAAGAGACCCCTGTAGTATCCTAAAATCAGACTCCAACTGCATTAAAGCTTGGTCCGCTGTTGGAGCAATAGAGTACATCACTGTGTCATCTGCATATAAATGGAATTTACAATATCTGACATCATCACCAATGTTGTTTATATAAAGTGAGAACAATAGTGGGCCAATTATTGAACCCTGAGGGACCCCTTTAAGTAACTGTAAGGAGTCAGACTTGACCCCGTCGACCATGACGGCCTGAGTTCTATCTTTAAGATGGTTTTATGACTATCGGCAGGCATCCGTGCCCACTCCGATAGATGACAGCTTACTCAAAAGGATAGCATGGTCTACAGTGTCAAAAGCTTTTGACAAATCTACAAACAACGCAGCACAGTGCTTTCTATCATCTAAGGCATTTGCAATATCATTTACAACAAGCATAGTGGCCGATGTGGTACTGTGTTTAGATCTAAAACCAGATTGATTGGTGCTAAGAATACTGTTAGCAGAAAGAAAAGACTGTAACTGTTTGTTGACTATAGATTCTAGGATCTTTGCCAGACAAGGTAGCCTAGAGATGGGTCGATAGTTATCCAAATCACTACCGTCACCTCCCTTATGTAATGGCAGAACAAAAGCTGCTTTCCACACCTTAGGGATAATTCCTGTGCTTAATGTTAGATTAAAAATGTGTGTCACTGAACCAGCAATGATAGGTGCAGCACACTTAAGTAAGAACGGGTCTAAATTGTCAGCGCCTAAGGATTTCTTAGTATCAATGGCACACAGGGCAGCTAGAACCTCTGCTTCGGTTATTTTCTGGAAACTAAAAACAGGGTTACCATTTTTTAGAGTAACGGTTGAAAAGCAAGACGAAAAATCAACTAACTGGCCAGTGCCACAATGGCCACTTTTCCTTTCAAATAAAAAACCAGCAGACATGAAATGCTTATTAAAAGCATCACAAATATCATTTTTTTCCACTTAGGATACAGGAATCTGAGGTAATTTGCTTAGGAAGAGAAACAGCAGAATTCCCCCGTTTCAGTTAATTAACGGTTTTGCCTTTTTGACAGCTGCAGTACATTTATTTCTCAATTGCCTAAAAAACAGCCAATCAGCTGGAGTACCTGTTTTCCTCGCCAAGGCCCAGGACCGATTCTTTTGCAGGAAAAGTCCTGACAATTCAGGAGAGAACCAAGAACTGGTTCGGTTTCTTACTCTGTGTTTCTTAAGCGGGGCATGTTTATCAGACATAGAGGTAACAATAGAAGAGAAAAAAGCAAGGGCTAAAACCGGGTCCAGAAAGCAGCAAGTGGATAAAAACTCAGAGTTATATAAGTCAAGGGTAAAAGCTTGCTGTGAGAAATGTTTATAATTTCTCTTAGACATTATACAGGGATCAGAGTGTTTCAGCCTGGTATTTCTAATACAAGCAATAGGGCAGTGGTCACTGATATCATTTGCAAAAACCCCACTGGCTGTGTATTTATGGGGGGTATTTGTTAGAATAATGTCTAGTAGAGTAGATTTTACTGGGTTCTTAAAGTTGGGACGGGTTGGTTTAGTTATCAGCTGAGTTAGATTTAGCTCAGTACAAATGTCTTTTAATTTATCGGATACTGGTGAAAGCCAATCCAGGTTAAAATCTCCCAAAATCAGTAATTCAGAGTTTGCATAATTAGACAGTATATCAGATAATTTGCATAGACTACAAGGAGGAGCTGAGGGGGGGCGATATACCCCTCCTAGAGTTAAACGAGCATTATTACCAAGTACCAAATTTAAAACTAGACATTCATATTGCTTTAATAAGTTGCATGGACTCACTCTATGTGCAATAAGTGTTCTTCATGATTTTTAAATGACTACCTCATCTCTGTACCCCACACATACAGATAATTGTAAGGTCCCTCAGTTGAGCAGTGAATTTCAAACACAGATTCAACCGCAAAGACCAGAGGTTCTCCAATGCCTCGCAAAGAAAGGCACCTATTGGGAGATGGGTTTAAAAAATAAATAAATAAATAAAATAAAAAAGCAGCCATCCCTTTGAGCGTGGTGAAGTTATTAATTACACTTTGGATGGCGTATCAATACACCCGGTCACTATAAAGATACAGGCGTCATTCCTAACTCAGTTGCCGAAGAGGAAGGAAACCGCTCAGGAATTTCACCATGAGGTCAATGGTGACATTAAAACAGTTAGAGTTTAATGGCTGTGATAGGATAAAATTGAGGATGGATCAACAACATTGTGTACTGATTAAAAATAAATGCAACATGCAACAATTTCAAAGATTTTACTGAGATACAGTTCATACAAGGAAGTCAGTCAATTGAAATAAATTAATTAGGCCCTAATCTATGGATTTAACATGAATGGGTTTGGGCACAGCCATGGGTGGGCCTGGGAAGGCATAGACCCACCCACTTGGGAGCCAGGCCCAGCCAATCAGAATGAGTTTTTCCCCACAAAATGGCTTTATTAGAGACCGAAATACTCCTCAGTTTCATCAGCTGTCCGGGTGGCTGGTCGGAGACAATCCCGCAGGTAAAGAAGCCGGATGTGAAAGTCCTGGCGTGGTTACACATGGTCTGCGGTTGTGTGGCCGGTTGGACGTACTGACAAATTCTCTAAAATGACGTTGTAGGCGGCTTATGGTAGAGAAATTAACAAAATTCTGGCAACAGCTCTGGTGGACATTCCTGCAGTCAGCATGCCAACTGCACATGCCTTCAAAACGTTAGACATCTGTGGCATTGTGTTGCGTGACAAAACTGCACATTTTAGTGGCATTTCACTATCCCAAGCACAAGGTGCACCTGTGTACTGATCATGTTTTATCAGCTTCTTGATATGCCACACCTGTAAGATGGATTGATTATCTCGGCAAAGGAAAAATGCTCACTAACAGGGATGTAAACAAAATTGTGCACAGAATTTAAGCGAAATAAGCTTTTTGTGCCCGACCTGGTTCAGTCTGCTTCAACTTGACAGCAGGACAATAACCTAAAACACAAGGCCAAATCTACACTGGAGTTGCTTACCAAGAAGACAGTGAATGTTCCTGAGTGGCCGAGTTACAGTTTTGACTTAAATCTACAGCAAGACCTGAAAAATGGTTGTCTAGCCATGATCAACAACCAATTTGACAGAGCTTGAAGAATTTTGAAAATAATAAACGTACAAAATGCACAATCCAGGTGTGGAAGACGCTTAGAGACTTACCCAGAGGATTAAGGTGCTTCTACAAAGTATTGACTCAGGGGTGTGAATACTTACGTAAATTAGATGTATAGAAATATCAATTTCATTTTCAATACATTTGCAAAAATGTCTGAAAACATGTTTTCACCTTGTCATTATGGGGTATTGTGTCTAAAGAAGAAAAAAAACAGCCTGAATTCAAGATGGATTACATGTAACACAACAAAATGTGGAATAAGTCAAGGGGTATGAATAGTTTCTGAAGGCACTATAGGATCTTTTAGCGCCACCAGCAGGGGAATTCCAAACAAGGGTACATGGTGTGTCATCATTGTAAATATTTTTTTTTATTTAACTGCCTTGCCTGGTTAAAGAAAATGTTAAATTAAATATAAAAGTGTACACTATTAAGGTTCAGTCCAACTATTGTGTTCCTTACCAATCAGGACCTCCCATTTTCCGTCGGTGGCTCGAGTGACCTCGTAGGCGGAGCGCATCTCGGAGTGGGACACACCTCCTATCATGAAGATGATGAGCCGAGGGCCGGAACGATACTCCGTTGGAGACTTGTTCTTATGCCATTGTCCAAACCGAGCACTGCTGCAGTATGATATAAATGTTAACATAATAAAACATGTACATTCCTAATTATGTACAAATTACCTGCTGCGGCAAAATAAAAACATGTACAAAAGTTTGGGGTCACTTAAATGTTGTTATTTTAAATGGACAAAAATGTCTATCAGAAATACAGAGTAGACATTGTTAATGTTGCAAATGACTATTGTAGCTGGAAACGGCAGATTTTTCATGGAATATCTACAAAGGCATACAGAGGCCCATTATCAGCAACCATCACTCCTGTGTTCCAATAGCACGTTGTGTTAGCTAATCCAAGTGTATCATTTTAAAAGGCTAATTGATCATTAGAAAACCCTTTTGCAATTAAAGTCGGAAGTTTACATGCACCTTAGCCAAATAAACTCAGTTTCACAATTCCTGACATTTAATCCTAGTAAAAATTCCCTGACTTAGATCAGTTAGGATCACCACCTTATTTTAAGAATGTGAAATGTCAGAATAATAGTAGAGAGTGATTCATTTCAGCTTTTATTTCTTTCATCACATTCCCAGTGGGTCAGAAGTTTACATACACTCAATTAGTATTTGGTAGCTTTGCCTTTTAAATTGTTTAACTTGGGTCAAATGTTTCAGGTAGCCTTCCACAAGCTTCCCACAATAAGTTGGGAGAATTTCGGCCCATTCCTCCTGACAGAGCTGGTTTGTAGGCCTCCTTGCTCGCACACACTTTTTCAGTTCTGCCATTACATTTTCTATAGGATTGAGGTCAAGGCTTTGTGATGGCCACTCCAATACCTTGACTTTGTTGTCCTTAAGCCATTTTGCCACAACTTTGGAAGTATGCTTGGTGTCATTGTCCATTTGGAAGACACATTTGCGACCAAGCTTTAACTTCCTGACTGATGTCTTGAGATGTTGCTTCAATATATCCACAATTTTCCTGCCTCATGATGCCATCTATTTTCTGAACCAGTCCCTCCTGCAGCAATGGGATGGTGTTCTTCGACTTGCAAGCAACCCTCTTTTTCCTCCAAACATAATGGTCACTATGGCCAAACACTTCTATTTCATCAGACCAGAGGACATTTCTCTAAAAAGTACAATCTTTGTCCAAAAAGTCTGGCTTTTTTATGGCGGTTTTGGAGCAGTGGCTTCTTCCTTGCTGAGCGGCCTTTCAGGTTATACTTTTGTACCCGTTTCCTCCAGCATCTTCACAAGGTAATTTGCTGTTGTTCTGGGATTGATTTGCCCTTTTCGCACCAAAGTACGTTCATCTGGCCTTCTTTAGACTAGTTGAGTATCTGGAGCATCAGCATTTGTTGTAGAAAGGATGATCAATGAAAACAGGATGAACCTGAGCTCAATTTCAAGTCTCATAGCAAAGGGTCTGAATACTTTTTTATTTATAAATTAGCAAACATCTCTAAAAACCTGTTTTGCCTTGTCCTTTTAGGGTATTGTGTGTGTAGAATGATAATTTTTTTTTGATTAATACATTTTAGAATAAGGCTATAAAGTTAGAAAAATATGGAAAAAGTCAAGGGGTCTGAATACTTTCCAAATGCACTGAACAACATGAACAAGCTATGTCAACAAACTAAAAATAAAATAACTCCTGGTATGGGGCGGGGGAGATTATTCACAGGCTGTCTAATGGCAGCTTGGATCAACTAACTTTTCACCTCTCCAGCTCACATAACTACAACAAAGCTCTATTTTCAAGATGACAAGTGAGGTTAAAGTGTTAATGTATGTGACCCTTCTGTCTCTGTCCCTGGTTCAGCCCCACCCCTTCCATGTTGCGCCCCCCCCCCCCCCGTGGTGTATACAGTATACACACCTGACAGTTATCTGCGTGGTGTTAATGGGGGCAGGGTCAGAGATGAATGGCCACTGCTTCCTGTCCAACATGTCTGTTATGGCATTCTGGGAAAATAGACAGACAGGGTTGGTCAGACTTGAGCTGTGACAGTCATGGAATTTTGGATGACAGTAATTGCCAAGCGAAATGACCGCAGTCTTCGTAATAACCTTTCAAATAGCAAAACATAAAAAAATTACTTTTAATACACTCCTCCTGACTACATGTGCTGCCATAGAAATAGAATAGGCGTCCCTATTCAAGTCAATGATGGCATAATGGGTGGACTGGCAGCCATTGCGAATGTACCCATAGAAGCAAAGCAGGAAGTATACCCATCAATATGTGCTGTGATTTGTTGATTCAACTCAACTGACCTTACAAAAACACATTCCATTGCATAAGCCACATCAGTTAACATTTTTTGAATGAATATTCTTTATTATCATAGAAATATTGCCTCACAATAGTCCCAGTCAGTTCTCATGTAATAAGGAATTCGACCACGCCCACAAATTGGGGATAACCAACCTTCTTTCCTGTTATTCCCCATTGTAGAGGAAACTGTCATAGATTTTTTTGGTTATACAGAAACAACAAAACATGCAGAAAAGCTGCTGTGTTGTTAATATACAGGTAGCCAGGTCAAAAAGTAGGCTACACATAGCTATGTGTTTGGAAAACATTTAATCACAAGACATTTAACTTGTTTAGTACAGCCCGTTTCTAACTCCACTCACTACTTGTATAGTCTGTTTGTTTGAGTTGTTGGTCTTGGCTAGCTTAATGTTCCAGTCGGTAGCTAGCACGCTCACTCAAGCAAACAGAAAAGGGGGATGTGGGAAGCCTTGCGTTTTTTTTTAATAAGCAGTGAGAATGCTAGAGAGTAGGCAACGTTGAAACGTAATCTTTAGATCTGTACTTTTCTTCAATGTATTTTTGTAATTGACTAAAACAAGGAAATTGTGGTTGAAAAAGGTTTTTGCTGTGAGCCACTGGGGTAACCACAGGTTGTCTTCCCCACAGACGGGCAGGGTCGTGACGTTCTATCTAATACCGACTGGGTCTATATCAGAAAGCCATTGCGAGTGTACCCATGAGTTTACCAGTCAAATTGCCAGGGTTATAGGTTCCAAGCCAATTCTATTTCTGTGTGCTGCTGCATTGTGGGGGGTGTTTTTGTTGCATGTTTCAGCAAGGAGCAACAAAGTTTAATCACTTTGTTTAGAGTCCATGTTACCGCCAAAACGGAATGCCCGGCAGTCCTGGCTTAAGTCAGCTGTTCACGGATCCACCTGTACCAAAATACCCATCTGGATCCAGAATTCTAAATAATGTCACACGTCTTATATTATTGTCACGGTATATGTAATTTTAACGGACTTGTCCAGAAGGACTCATACAGGTCCGAATGCGACGGCTGCAGGGAGAGAAATTGTATAATATATGTTGCTTTTCACGAGAGCGGCGCTTAGAGCTTGTTGTTGGCCAAGCATAAGTAATCAAAGCGGCAATAGGCTACAGTCAGACCCTCCGTGTCTGGCAAAAGTTAGGAGATATATAATCAATGGAATTAAAATGACGGTATTAACTGTTAAAGGAGAACGAAAGGCTACAACAACCAAGAGGTAGGCTGCTACGTAATAATCTGAATGGTGTTATTTGTAACTGTGTAAGACAAGAAAGTGCATGCAGCCTCAATTAGACTAGCTTCATGTTTGATGCAGTCAAGACAGGCACTATGTAATCATATTGAATAATAAATAACCTAACTATATCAGCTATTGGTCTACTATAGCACAAGTCTTTCTTGGAGTCTCTCCTTCCCTCGCTCTCACAGTTCAGACACACAGCACGGTCCCTGCTAGACAGCCACCTCTCTTCCTCACACTTTATCAGCTCTGGTTAATAAAGTATCTTAAAAATGTACTTTTCTGCTGCTTCCCTCATTCAGATCGGACCGGGTCTGGATCCGACCAGGTCTATATGGAACGGGTCTACTTGTCCCGGGTCCGTTCGGAAAGTGTCTCTATATTTAAAAAATGTATACATATCGGGTCCGGGTGGGAAAGCCCCAGGCCCATTTCGGAACAGGTCCAACAATTTGGACATGTGAAGTCCTCTACCACACTGTCTGTCTATCCTTCTCTTCCATACCTCCATCACATCTTTGATGGTGGGTGTCCATCGAGAGAGCTGGTACGTGCTCTCCTTGCGCTCTTTCTTCTCAGGCAGTGTTTTCCCAGCATTGGGAGCCTGAAACAACATTTCACATCATTCAAATATAAACAAGGGGAAAAAAGGCTTCACTGTAAAGAGATGCAATTGTTCAATGTGTGAGAGAGAGCAACAGAGAGACAGTTAGAGGAGCGAGCGAGGGACGGACAGACAGAGCCCTACTGACCCCAGCGATGATGGGGCAGCCCAGGTGCTGTAGGTTGGTGATGATGTTGGTGTTTGCCTGCACGTTGGCATGCTGGATTAACTTGGTCAGGTTCTCCTCTCCAATGCCTGTGTGTGAGGAGGCCACCGTTATACAGAGTAGAGCTGGAGAAGGTAATGAAGACTCATCACCAAGTTAACCTAATCAAAACTGATTCATTAGCTAGCCTGTTGTCATTCCACGAGGATCAACAGTAACCACATATATCCTTACAGAGACCAACATTATATACAGAGTAGAGCCAAGTGCTCAACCTAAAGATCACCATCTGCTCCTCTTTAATTTCAATAGCGGTCATGTGGTGTAGTAGCTGTGTCGTATCATATTAGAAACACTCATATTGCTGTACCTGCTGTGTGTATCTTGACAATGCACTGACAGAAAGTGGACACATTGGGATCATGCAGCCAGTGCCATTCTGTTGACCTACCCTTCTTCTTGTGGAAGATATAGAGCAGTATGATGCGGATCTTGTCGTAGGGTTCGATGTCGGTGTTGAGGAGTACAGGGACGATGCTCTTCATGGCATCCTTCAGGGGTTCCCCATCTACATCAGTCCCCATGGCCAGGTCCTGGGAAACATATAAGGGGAAAACAACAATCAGAGAATGATGCTTTTAAGTCCTCCCCATCTACATCAATGCATTAACACTTCAGATCATAATCCCACAACCAGCCCCAGATTACATCACTCCTGGACATGCTAGGAATGTCTCAAATGATCGACCACTAAACCTACTATATTACAGACTATCAAAAACAATCCTGTGCGGAGCTATTAGAACTATTAAGACCAAAACAATGCTTGCATCCCAAATGGCACGCTATTAGTAATGCACTAAATAAAGACTAGGGTGCCATTTGAGATGTAGTAATTGTGTTGAGGGAGAAAGTAGGAGCTGTTCTGGGAACTAGGAAGGGAAAGGGGTTATAGTCAGATGTTTGATGCCTTATGGTGTAAGATTTCTGGAAGACGTGGATGGATGGATGGATGTAGTAATAACAGCCTGGCAACATGAATGGTCTTTAAAAGACTAGGCATGACATAACAGCTTCCTGTGCATTACTGTAGGTTCAGAGAGGGACAGTTGATCCAGGTGTGCGACACGTCTCGTTTCAAGCCCTTTACACAACATTAGTGAAGTGGATGCCCACTAGGCCGCCAGAAAGCGTCAGACAATGTCTGAGTCTCAAATGGCACCCTATTCCCTATATAGTGCACTACCTTTGACCAGGACACATAGGGCTCTGGTGAAAAGTAAGCGCTTGTCAAAAGTAGTGCACTAGTGAATAGCGTGCCATTTGGGAAGAAGCAGCCTATGAAGCTTTTATGAGACTCAGAGGTAAAAATAGAGATGGGAACGTGGGGGGGGGGGTCAGCACCCCAGTGGAGGCTAGATGGGGTGAGTGGGCGAGCATTATTATATGACACGATAGTTCTAAATATTAAAATATATTACACAACATCATAGTGACCTGGTCATTCATGGTTTAACCACCTAAGGCTAACAACCAGGGATGTGATTATTCAAGATTGTTTTCTATATATAAAAAAACATATATAAGGAAGGAGGAGGATATCAGTTTGGGAAAATAAACATTTCAGTGTAGAACGGATGTAAGGAAAGATGGGAAAATCACAGAACACAAACAATTAAAATGCTATAGGTCGCTCTTGAAAAACAGATGATTCATCTCAAGGGTCTTGCTGGTTAAAAGGTTGAATAAAAACATGCTGTGTTTTACACTTCCGAGAATCAAAAACATGCTCCTGGGAGTACCTGCCAGGTCATTTGCATATGGTTTCATAAGAGAGGGAGGGAGCTTGACAGCACCCTATATAGTGTACTACTTTTGATCAGATCCCTGTGGGTCTTGGTCAAAAGTAGTGCACTATATAGAGAATAGGGTACCATTTGGGACTTTTGTAGTAACACTGACCTGTTCCACCTCACACAGCTTGTTCACCGAGGCTTTGAAGTTCTTCATGCAGGCCTCAGCCAGGTGCAGGTGAGTGGAGTACTGCAATCAAACATTACTTATTAACTAATAAAAAGTTGATGTCATCACTCCACACTATAATAATACTCCACTTTGTTGTTACAGCCTGAAATCCAAATGGATGAGAAACTAGAATTTAATCCATCTACACACACACTACCCTATAATGACACAATCAAAACATGTTTTAAGAAATATTTAATTGTGTGTGGGGGGTGAAATACAGTATCTCATTTTCACAAGTTCACACACCCCTGAGTCAATACTTTGTAGAAGCACCTTTGATTATACAGCTGTGAGTCTTTCTGGGTCTCTAAGAGCTTTCCAAATCTGGATTGTGCAACATTTCCCAATTATTATTTAACAAATCTGTCAAATTGGTTGTTGATCATTGCTAGACAACCATTTTCAGGTCTTGACAGATTTAAGTCAAAACTAACTCGGCAACTCAGGAACATTCACTGTCTTCTTGGTAAGCAACTCCAGTGTAGATTTGGCCTTGTGTTTTAGGTTATTGTCCAGCTGAAAGGTGAATTAACCTCCCAGTGTCTGGTGGAAAGCAGACTGAACTCGCTTTTCCTCTAGGATTTTGCCTGTGCTTAGCTCCATTCTATTTATTGTTGAATCCTGAAAAATTACCCAGTCCTTAAAGATTACTCTGAACAGGCTTCCTTCATTTCACTCTGTCAATTAGGTTAGTATTGTGGAGTAACTACAATGTTGTTGATCCATCCCTAATTTTCTTCTATAAACAGCCAATAATTTCTGTAACATTGTGAAATCCCTGAGCAGTTTCCTTCCTCTCCGGCAACTGAGTTAGGAAGGACTCCTGTATGCGTGTAGTGACTGGGTGTATTGATACACCATCCAAAGTGTAATTAATAACCACCATGCTCAAAGGGATATTCAGAGTCTGTATTCTTTATTTTTTTTACCCATCTACCAATAGGTGGCCCTTCTTTGCGAGGCATTAGAAAACATCACCGGTCTTTGTGGTTGAATCTGTGTTTGAAATTCACTGCTCAACTGAGGGACCTTACAAATAATTGTGTGTGGGGTACAGAGATGAGGTAATCATTCAAAATTCATAAACACTATTATTGCACACAGAGTGAATCCAACTTGTGTAACTTAAGCAAATGTTTACTCCTGAACATATTTAGGCTTGCCATAACCAAGAAGTTGAATACTTATTGATTCAACACAATTTTACATTATGGAGTATTGTGTGTAGGCCAGTGACAACATTTTAATTTAATCAATTTCAAATTCAGGCTGTAACAAAACAAAATGTGGAAAAAGTTAAGGAGTGTGAATACTTTCTGAAGGCACAGTAGAATGAAGAAATACTACTGGACATGCATTATAAAAGTGGCCTGCTCCCCTTGATGCGCAACGTTTGCAGAGGGTAATACTCTCCTATTCATTTAAATTAAAATCAGGCTCGCACCCCTTGAGGGTAAAATTCACTGCTTTTTTACGTGCAGCTCACGCCCGAGAACAATGACTTGCCCTTTTGGGTGAGGATCATAGGCGACATTCAGAACGAGACTGACGGTAAATAAGAATTAATGAACTGACTGACTGATGTAAGAGATATTTATATTAGAGTTTAGTCAGGAGATAGTAACGCGTTAAATAACTTTCCGTGGTGCCCCAGACTACTACTTAATTGTTATAGGATTAATTTAATCGCGTAATAATTGAACGTGGTACGTAATCATTTTATAAAATAACAGCCGAACACATTAATGATAGTCAAGACACGAAAGTAGCTTGCACTATGCTTTCAGCGTTGCAGGTAAAGAACATACTGTTTGCTAGTATGGACATTGGAACATGGCCCATGTCTTTGCCAAAACACCCAGGTGCTTTTCTATATGCTATTAATGGGAATAGAACACGCGTTGACATTTAGACTGACAGTATGTGATCACTGAAGAGACATGAAAGCCAGTCTCAACCAATCGACTGATTTTAGATGGAAAGACAAGGAATACCCACCAAGCTGAGTTCCTTCTGGTACTGTGGCATCTTCTTCAGCATCTGAGACAGGTCTTTGATATTGGCCTTATCAGTGGACATCCTCTTGCTCTCACAGAACACACGCAGCAGCTCCGTCACTTTCCTGGAACACGAACAATGAGCATCAACATCTGACAAAGACTATACCAGGGTTGGGTACAATTCAGTGTTCAATTAAGAAAGAGTATTCACAATATTAATTTTTATAATTCACTTCCTGAATAGAACACTAAACTTACCTCAACCAACTCTGGATCATATCATCTCTTATTGGTTGAGGTTAGATTAGTTAAAAACACTAGTTGTATGCAATCTTAATGATTGTGTGTCTTACTTGGTGACGTCAGCTATGTGCATGTGTCTCAGCTGGATCCACAGCTCATCATCTTCGTCCAGGAGAACCTCCTTCTCCTTGGAGTCCCCGATCCCAGTCGTCTGATATCTACAACACACAGGGATTGTAGTATACAGGGATACCATATGACAGATACAGATCATACCATAAGTAGAAGAAGGCAAGTATACATTCATACTATGTATGTATGTACATTAAATTAACAATAATAATGTCGGAGAAAGGTTATACCTGTAAAATGACTAACCAAAATGTAAAACTAACCCTTAACCAATTCTGAAATGAAGAATCGTTTTCCAGGTCAGGAGTGTCTGTATAGCATTTTCCATATGTTCATCATAGGCCCTGGTCAAAAGTAGTGCACTATATTGGGAGTAGGTTGCCAAACTAAGCCTACTTGTAGATGTCCTGTTTGATGTCCAGAAGGTCATAGACCATGGCCTGAAAAGTCAGCTCGTGCAGAATGGGAGAGATGGGGTCAAAGCCACGATCCACAATTAATAGCTGTGACCTGGCCTTGTCAGGACCCTGAAAACGCATCGGACATTTCATGTCAGGGCAAGAAATGATACCTAGAAATGTAACTTATTATTTACCAGTTAACCACTTCAATGCTTTGGCAGAAAGGACATATTGTTTTATATCAAATCTATTGCCTCTAGCTCCACAATAGAATGTCAGGAATGCTTTTGGGTAACAGGTTTAACCAACAAGTCACCCAGTTAGTGCCACTATCAGACTTTACCACATTCAGAATAGTTCTTCTTCTTCTAAAGTACAACCACAATAACAAGAAAATATATATTCCTTGTGTATTCTAATACCCTTCTCACACTGTAATGCACTGGCCTGCTTATGCACCCACCACAGTGGATATTTTGTTGTGAAAAAAACATAAACCGTACAGTTCTGCACGATAGTGTGAAAATGGTATTACTGTGCTGGGCAGAGACACCATGGAGAAGATAAGAGCAGAAATGATATCAAATGAATACATGCCTTCAGAAGTCCAACACAGGCTTAAGGAAATGCCAGCTAGGAAAGACAGAAAAGGAGAGAAAATGCAGCCGAGCAGAGAGTGTGAAAGATAATTAACAGGAAATCAAGTGAGAAAGTAGAAGTAGCTATGAGAAACTCCCATAGGACGTAAGACTCTCAAAATGTTTCAATAATCATAAGACTAGTATCATAAAGACAAATCATTTGATGGTTTCAGATATTTGATGGGTTCATTCAATGCAGTGTATTTTCAGGGAGTGAATGGTCATTTTGAGCCAAGCAGACATGGTACTATTAGTACTGTAAAGAAGTGTTGTGTATTGCGAGAGGTGGTGAGGCGTTGGTGTCCCCTCACCTCTCCCATGCTGGGGTTGTCTGCTTTATGGGTGTTCAGACGCTGATACACCTCCTCAGCCAGTCTGGCATTCTCATCAGGACCGCTATGAGGGAGAGAAAGAAAGAGAGGGTAACTCAAGTACAGTAGCTTGCGAAAGTATTCATCCCCCTTGGCATTTTTCCTATTTTGTTGCCTTATAACCTGGAATTAAAATAGATTTTTTTTTTGGGGGGGGGGGTTGTATCATTTGATTTACACAACATGCCTATGACTTTGAAGATGCAAAATACTCATTGTTAAACAAACAAGAAATAAGACAAAAAAATGAAACATTGAGCATACATAAATATTCACCCCCCCAAAGTCAATACTTGGTAGAGCCACAAGCTTGGCACATCTAACCACTGGGGATTTTTGCCCATTCTTCAAGGCAAAACTGCTCCAGCTCCTTCAAGTTGGATGAGTTCCACTGGTGTACAGCAATCTTTAAGTCATACCACAGATTCTCAATTGGATTGAGGTCTGGGCTTTGACTAGGCCATTCCAAGACATTTAAATGTTTCCCCTTAAAACCACTTGAGTGTTGCTTAACAGTATGCTTAGGGTCATTGTCCTGCTGGAAGGTGAACCTCCGTCCCAGTCTCAAATCTCTGGAAGACTGAAACAGGTTTCCCTCAAGAATGTCCCTGTATTTTGCGCCATCCATCATTCCTTCAATTCTGACTCATTTCCCAGTCCCTGCCGATGAAAAACATCCCCACAGCATGATGCATCCACCACCATGTTTCACTATGGGGATGGTATTCTTGGGGTGATGAGAGGTGTTGAGTTTGCGCCAGACATTGCGTTTTCCTACATTTTAGTCTCATCTGACCAGAGTACCTTCTTCCATATGTTTAGGGAGTCTCCCACCTGCCTTTTGGCGAATACCAAACGTGTTTGCTTATTTTTTCTTTAAGCAATGGCTTTTTTCTGGCCACTCTTCCATAAAGCCCAGCTCTGTGGAGTGTACGGCTTAAAGTGTTCCTATGAACAGATACTCCAATCTCCGCTGTGGAGCTTTGCAGCTCCTTCAGGGTTATCTTTGGTCTCTTTGTTGGCACGGACCAGGCCCTCCTTGCCTGGTCCGTGAGTTTTGGTGGGCAGCCCCCTCTTGGCAGGTTTGTTGTGGTGCCATATTCTATCCATTTTTTAATAATGTATTTAAATGGTGCTCCGTGGGATGATCAAAGTTTCAGATATTTTTTTATAACCCAATCCTGATCTGTACTTCTCCACAACTTTGTCCCTGACCTGTTTGGAGAGCTCCTTGGTCTTCATGGTGCCACTTGCTTGGTGGTGCCCCTTGCAGGCTCTGGGGCCTTTCAGAACAGGTGTATATATACACTGAGATCATGTGAAAGATCATGTGACACTTAGTCCACCTGCATGCAATTTAACTAATTGTGTGACTACTGAAGGTAATTGGTTGAACCAGATCTTATTTAGGGGCTTCATAGCAAATACATATATATGCACGCACCACTTTTCGGTTTTTTATTTGTTTGAATTTGATAATTTTTTGATTTCATCAATTTGGTCTATTTTGTGTATGTCCATCACATGAAATCCAACAAAATAGGGAAAACGCCAAGAGGGATGAATACTTTTGCAAGGCACTTTACCCAAGAGAAAAAGACGTGCAAAAAGACCATTGAAGACAGGCTCTCTATTTAAGACCTGTGTGATGAGCTTTGAAAAAGTGACAATTCGCGATCGATTTGGGGTATTGCTATCTTTTTCCACTATTGGAGGACAAAAGTATCTCTTTACTCAGATGAGCACCCAATTGCCACTGAAACCTCTGGTAGCACTTGCATGCCTGTATTTATCCAACATGTCTAAGTTAGGGTATGGTGTGTATAGGTACCTGCGATAGCGGATGGCAGGGTACTCCTTCAAGGTGTCACAGAGGGTGGCGATTTGCTCTGCCAGATTCTCCATCATTCTGTCTTTATTCCCATCTCCAACTGGACTGTAGAACAAGTGCAGGGAGCTGGGATCGTCCAAGGAAAATACCTAGAATAGTGAAGGGAGAGGAAGGGCATGAAGGAGTGAGACCGAGAGCTTACAATTACTGGGCATTTTCACTGGATACTCCTTAGAGCGATCAAACTACCATAAAATGTGTCATTTTCAATGGGAGGCGGCAAGATGAGACTTTTTCCAATTTGGCCATGCGACCAGAGTTGAGTGAAGTTCAAAGAAGGTGCTGTAGGTAGGTACCCACCTGGGATTCATACGGCAGGAAAGCCACGTTGATCTCCTTCAGAGTCTTGATGACTCTGGCAACTCTGGACTTGCCAATGTCAGCAAACAGAGCATCTGGGCAATCTGCAGGATAGGTGATTGTCACAAAACCAACAGTTTGCTAAACATTCATGCTTTTAGTCAATTTACAAGGTTCATCTCATTAAGATTTAAAATCTCATTCAAGAGAAACATGACCAGAATGACAAAACAACATTTTTTGTATCAGACGAGGGAAGAGTATAGTTTTAAATGAAGTTTTATAATACTTTAAAACAAAAGGTCTTACTGTCTGTAAAGAAGATGTGCGCTGCTTTGTAGGTGAATGCAATCTCTTTGAAGTCATTGATAAGCGCATGAACTGACTGAGAACATCCGCACACACACACACAGGAGAAAGAGAAAAAGAGGAAGATGAAGAGTGTGAGATGGCTTTACAGCAGTACAGGATATGGCAGTTGATGACAGTGAAAGTGGGAATGACAGGGGAAACACTTCTCACCTTCTTTGAAGGAGAGATCAGATAAATGGCCTCCAGGCTGGAGATGGGTTCCCTGCGCTTGTTGATGTCCTCCACAACTGTGGGAGGAAAAGGAAGATAGGATGTACAGTGACTAACTTAACTGAAGAACACCTCCACAGACACTCACTTCCTCACACTATGACCCATCCCGGGGTTCAAATTGTTTTTCTTTCAAATACCGTTTAATTGAGCCTGTCTCGAGTGCCAGATGGGAGGGGTTGGGTTTGTACTTTTGGGGCTTTTTATTCCATTGCACCAGACAAGCTCAGTCAAGCACAGCTTAAGTATTTGAAAGAAAACAAACACTGTTTCAACCCAGGTCTACTCTGACCCTAGTTTAGAATGATGCCTGGGGTGTCCCTTGATATAATAAATAGTTGTTGACAAATACAAGTAGCCTATCCCACTGGCCATCCCAACACTTACTAGTCACCCCCTCTGCCATGATATCTGACATCTTGCAGCAGGACGACAGGATTCGCATGCTGATGTGGTCCACAATGAGCACCTGGACAAACAGAGATGGCCGTTATCAATTAATATTCAATTGATCATTAGGCTATCATGATAGACAATTTGACAGAGTCAGACATTATGTATTTTGACCTGGATCTTTTCAGAGCAACACTAAATACTTTTTACAATACCTTCCATTCTCCATCCTTCTTCACACTTTTGATAACTCCATTCAGGATTTCTTAAGAGATGAGGAAAGACAGACAAAGGAACTATGAAATATTACAGTACCAAAACTGAAATGTGTCCAACAACTCTGTTGCATTTTAGATTTAGAATACGTAGTGGTGTTTATTTTACCTGGGGGCGGTCAATTAAGAAAAATCTTATTTACAATGACGGCCTGGCAAGAGGCAAAAAAAATAAGGAAATAGACAACAGTAGTCTAGGGTCTGGAATCTGTTTTTTTCCTGGTTCCATACAGAGATCTCTTAAAGTTGACCCAATTGATCTATGTTTTTTCAGATGGCATTTGTTAGCCAGTGTCAAACAGTAACTAATTGGGTAGTAAAAGGCAAAGGAACTTATACAGGTAGTAGGTACACATTGACTTCCTTCACATGCATAGTTGATCACAAGGCAACCCACAATCAACTAGCTACACCCAACTTGATGCCCAACTTGATGTCTCCTAGAGGTCTGAACCAGGAGTTTGATATCAGACCATTTTTTACATGAATGCCATTTTGATTTGTCTTGCCTTCCAGGTCATATATATTATTTTCTGGAACGACTACATGTACCCATCTCATTGTTATTAAATTATTAGAGATAAATTATTTTGCATCCACCATGCGTCATGTCCGCAATGGTCATGTGAGGTGACATTTGTATATTTTGGGATGTAAGCACTCAGTTTGTTCGACATGACGAGGATCCGTTTCGAATCTGTGAATTGGGAGCTTTAACAGTGTGCGGGACTTCTTGTTCTTTATTTAGTATTCTTCATTAGCCCAGCACCTATGTTTTTAAGGATGTGCGTATGACCAAACGTTTCTTGTCAGCAAAACACTCAGGTTTTAGAGCCTACTTGAAATACTACAACTAGTGATAAGGCATACTCTTCCCAGTCACATTTTATATTTCAATTGTAAATAGCCTAATGACAGCTAGCTATCAACCACGGCCAGGCATTACTAGGAAGCAACTTGCTTGAGTGACGAAAGCTATGTATCGCTAACTAAACCAGGCAGTTTGTTTGGATGTTTTCTGTTCTTAATTTTCGTGACAACAAGCTAAAAGCTTGATGGTATAAAACATTCAATATTTCTACCATCGAACAATAGAGATTTGATAGTTATAAAATGAACAAGTTTCTTGACTTACTCTCTCCGACCACCGCCTTCAGTCCGCTTGGAGCCATCTTGACACTTCCGTGTTGCCAATTTTTCCGCTTCGTTTATCAAAGCAAGAAAAGTGTTCAAATGCACTCAAAAATAATAAGCAAATAAGAGCTTCCAATTTGACTAAAGCGTTATTAATATTCTTCATGAGTGCATTTGCATTAAAACAATAGTCATTTACAGTAGGTCTCTGATATAGTATTAGGAGCAAAGAAAATAATATTTTCTTGTGGTTTGGGTGCGAAACATCTTTATTTCAATATATTTATTTCATTATGATGACATTCTCTTAACTTTCAGCATGGGAGTCCCCGTTGAGCATCACTAGAAATCCAATTTAGAATCAGAATCTCATTACATTGGAATCAACATATGACAATTAAAGGATCAGTTGAGATCCATCTTCAAGAGGCTACCTGTTCTGTATGTGAGTGACACCAAGGGTTGTGCTGCCATCCTGACCAACAAAGAGTGCAAGTCCAGCTTCTGTAATAGATATAGATACTAAGCATTAGCATTCTCTATTGGGTAATATGTCATGTTTTTAATCCTACATAGGCTAGGATTAATCTGTGTTCTTGAAACCAGCATCAAGTTCAAAGTACCCTCCATGGGATGAGGGAGCTCAAATACTGAGCCCAAGCTCTCCAGGCAGAGATTTTCAAACACATCCTGGCCATCCAGCCGTGTGTTCCCAACCCGAGTCAACTGACCGGCAACTCTGGCTCTCTCCTTTGCCTCCGGGTTCTAACTGAGCATGGCATCCAGCAGCAGCCCCCGCTTCATCGCCAGCTGCCTTCTCAGGGTGTCCTCTGATGAACCTGAAATACATTGTGGGGTTCACTTCAAATTGGTGGTTGCAGTTGGCGATGAAGTTGTTGGTGGTTGCAGTTTGATGAGGATAGTTAATTGGTGCATCTCTTTGAGTTGGTGTGTTTGCCTGATAAGTACAAGCATATTAAACAGAGATCGTTAGGTTAACCACACAAGTCTAAGTCTAACCAATAAATCAAACATGTTACACAGGATTGGTTTTGTTACAAGACTTTGTTTTCACCAAATGTACTTATCAACTGCAAACTTCCATTACTCTAAGAGCACCCACTTTTTGTTCTTTCACTATGACATAAGCTCTGCTGTCTGAGGACAATCTACTTTTCCTATTCTCCTTTATAGTGCACTCCTTTTAGCCAGGACCTAAGGGGGTCTGGTCAAAAGGAGTGCACTATAAAGGGAGTAGGGTCCCATTTGGACCTAAATAATTGTGACTGATCTTGAGAAGGGAGTTGTCCAGCTTGTTGTCCTTGTTCATATATCCCTCTAGGAGGCAGTGTCGGGTCACACACCCAGAGCCTGCATACTCAGACAGGTTGAGGTCGATGTAACCCACCTAATACAAATAACATGGAAATTGGAGAGATACTATTACTGAAGGTGTGAGAAAAAGTGATTCCCTATGGAAAAAACAACCCTCATGCATCTATACCTTCCATGTCTGCCAATCTAAAGGGTCTGGATAAGTGTAAGCAAAACATATGCTGTATGTTTTGCATTTGTATTGATTATGGATCCCCATTAGCTGCTGCCAAAGCAGCAGCTACTCTTCCTGGGGTCCAGCAAAATTAAGGCAGTTTGTACAATTTTAAAAACATTACAATACATTCACAGATTTCACAACACACTGTGTGCCCTCAGGCCCCTACTCCACCACTACCATATATCTACAGTACTAAATCCATGTGTATGTACAATGCGTATGTTATCGTGTGTGTGTGTGTGTGTGTGCGTGCATGCGTGCGTGCGTGCGTGTGTGTATGTGCATGTGTCTGTGCCAATGTTTGTGTTGCTTCATGGTCCCCGCTGTTCCATAAGGTGGTTTTTTATCTGTTTTTTTAAATCTAATTTTACTGCTTGCGTCAGTTACTTGGGGCGGCAGGTAGCCTAGTGGTTAGAGTGTTGGACTTGTAACCGCAAAGGTTGCAAGATCAAATCCTGAGCTGACAAGGTAAAAAAATCTGTTGTTCTACCCCTGAACAAGGCAGTTAACCCACTGTTCCTAGGCTGTCATTGAAAATAAGAATTTGTTCTTAACTGACTTGCCAAGTTAAATAAAGGTTAAAACATTTTTTTATGTGGAATAGAGTTCTATGTAGTACTGTGTGCCTCCCATAGTCTGTTGGGGACTGTGGAGCATGGGTGTCAGAGCTGTGTGCCAGTAGATTAGACAGACAGCTTGGTGCATTCAATATGTCAGTACCTCTCATAACTAAAAGTATTGATGAAGTCAATCTCTCCTCCACTTTCAGCCAGGAGAGATTGACATGCATATTAATAATATTAGCTCTCTGTGTACATCCAAGGGCCAGCCGTGCTGCCCTAATTCTGAGCCAATTGCAAGTCCTTTTTTATGGCACCTGAACACACGACTGAACAGTAGTCAAGGTGCGACATAACTAGGGCCTGTAGGACCTGCCTTGTTGATAGTGTTAAGGCAGAGCAGCGCTTTATTATGGATATACACTGCTCAAAAAAATAAAGGGAACACTAAAATAACACATCCTAGATTTGAATGAATGAAATAATCTTATTAAATACTTTTTTCTTTACATAGTTGAATGTGCTGACAACAAAATCACACAAAAATAATCAATGGAAATCCAATTTATCAACCCATGGAGGTCTGGATTTGGAGTCACACTCAAAATTAAAGTGGAAAACCACACTACAGGCTGATCCAACTTTGATATAATGTCCTTAAAACAAGTCAAAATGAAGCTCAGTAGTGTGTGTGGCCTCCACGTGCCTGTATGACCTCCCTACAAAGCCTGGGCATGCTCCTGATGAGGTGGCGGATGGTCTCCTGAGGGATCTCCTCCCAGACCTGGACTAAAGCATCTGCCAACTCCTGGACAGTCTGTGGTGCAACGTGGCGTTGGTGGATGGAGCGAGACATGATGTCCCAGATGTGCTCAATTGGATTCAGGTCTGGGGAACGGGCGGGCCAGTCCATAGCATCAATGCCTTCCTCTTGCAGGAACTGCTGACACACTCCAGCCACATGAGGTCTAGCATTGTCTTGCATTAGGAGGAACTCAGGGCCGACTGCACCAGCATATGGTCTCACAAGGGGTCTGAGGATCTCATCTCGGTACCTAATGGCAGTCAGGCTACCTCTGGCAAGAACATGGAGGGCTGTGCGGCCCCCCAAAGAAATGCCACACCACACCATGACTGACCCACCGCCAAACCGGTCATGCTGGAGGATGTTGCAGGCAGCAGAACGTTCTCCACGGCGTCTCCAGACTCTGTCACGTCTGTCACATGTGCTCAGTGTGAACCTGCTTTCATCTGTGAAGAGCACAGGGAGCCAGTGGCGAATTTGCCAATCTTGGTGTTCTCTGGCAAATGCCAAACGTCCTGCACGGTGTTGGGCTCTAAGCACAACCCCCACCTGTGGACGTCGGGCCCTCATACCACCCTCATGGAGTCTGTTTCTGACCGTTTGAGCAGACACATGCACATTTGTGGCCTGCTGGAGGTCATTTTGCAGGGCTCTGGCAGTGCTTCTCCTTGCACAAAGGTGGAGGTAGCGGTCCTGCTGCTGGGTTGTTGCCCTCCTACGGCCTCCTCCACGTCTCCTGATGTACTGGCCTGTCTCCTGGTAGCGCCTCCATGCTCTGGACACTACGCTGACAGACACAGCAAACCTTCTTGCCACAGCTCGCATTGATGTGCCATCCTGGATGAGCTGCACTACCTGAGCCACTTGTGTGGGTTGTAGACTCCGTCTCGTGCTACCACTAGAGTGAAAGCACCGCCAGCATTCAAAAGTGACCAAAACATCAGCCAGGAAGCATAGGAACTGAAAAGTGGTCTGTGGTCACCACCTGCAGAACCACTCCTTTATTGGGGGTGTCTTGCTAATTGCCTATAATTTCCACCTGTTGTCTATTCCATTTGCACAACAGCATGTGAAATTTGTTGTCAATCAGTGTTGCTTCCTAAGTGGACAGTTTGATTTCACAAAAGTGTGATTGACTTGGAGTTACATTGTGTTGTTTAAGTCTTCCCTTTATTTTTTTGAGCAGTGTACTTCTCCCCATCTTAGCTACTATTGTATCACTATGTTTTGACCATGACAGTTTACAATCTAGTGTTACTCCAAGCAGTTTAAGTCATCTCAACTTGCTCAATTTCCACATTATTTATTACAATATTTAGTTGATGTTTTAGGGTTTAGTGAGTGTTTTGTTCCAAATACAATACTTTTAGTTTTAGAAATATTTAGGGCTAACTTATTCTTTGCCACCCACTCTGAAACTAACTCTTTGTTGAGTGTTGCAGTCATTTCAGTCGCTGTAGTAGCCGATGTAGTAGCCGACGTGTATAGTGTTGAGTCATCCGCATACATAGACACTCTAGCTTAACTCAAAGTCAGTGGCATGTCATTAGTAAAAACTGAAAAAAGCAAGGGGCCAAACAGCTGCCCTGGGGAATTCCTGATTCTAACTGGACTATATTTGAGAGGCTTCCATTAAAGAATACCCTCCGTGTTCTGTTAGACAAGTAACTCTTCATCCACATTATTGCAGGGAGTGTAAAGCCATAACACATACGTTTTTCCAGCAGCAGACAATCATCAATAATGTCAAAAGCTGCACTGAAGTCTAACAAGACAGCCCCCACAATCATTTTATCATCAATTTCTCTCAGCCAATCATCAGTCATTTGTGTAAGTGCTGTGTTCGTTGAGTGTCCTTCCCCATAAGCATGCTGAAATTCTGTTGTCAATTTGTTTACTGTGAAATAGCATTGTATCTGGTCAAACACCATTTTTCCAGAAGTTTACTAAGGTTTGGTAATAGGCTGATTGGTCAGCTATTTGAGCCAGTAAAGGGGGCTTTACTATTCTTAGGTAGCGGAAAGACTTTAGCTTCCCCCCGGGCCTGAGGGCACACACTTTCTAGTATGCTTAAATTGAAGATGTGGCAAATAGGAGTGGCAATATCGTCTGCTATTATCCTCAGTAATTTTACATCCAGATTGTCAGACCCCGGTGGCTTGTCATTGTTGATAGACAACAATAATTGTTTACCTCTTCCACACTGACTTTACAGAATTCAAAAGTACAATTCCTGTCTTTCATAATTTGGTCCAATATACTTGCATGTCTAGTGTCAGCGTTTGTTGCTGGCATGTCATCCTTAAGTTTGCTTATCTTGCCAATGAAAAAGTCATTAAAGTAGTTGGCAATATCAGTTTGTGATGAATGAGCCATTTGATTCAATGAATGACGGAGCCGAGTTGGCTTTTTCCCCCCCAAATTTCATTTCAGGTGCCCCAAAGCGTTTTACTATCATTCTTTAAATAATTTATCTTTGTTTCATAGTGTAGTTTATTTAAATTTTTATTTAGTTTAGTCACATGATTTCTTAATTTGCAGTATGTTTGCCAATCAGTTGGGCTGCCAGACTTAATTGCCATATCTTTTGCCTCATCCCTCTCAACCGTACAATTTTTAAATTCCTCATCAATCCAACGGGATTTAACCGTTTTTCCAGTAATTTTCTTAATGGGTGCGTGCTTATTAGAAACTGGAATAAGTAGTTTCATAAATGCGTCAAGTGCTGCGTCTGGTTGCTCCTCGCTACACACCACAGACCAGCAAATATTCTTTACATTATCAACATATGAATCACAACAACACTTCTTGTATGACTTCTTATACAATATATTAGGCCCAGCCTTTGGAACTTTGGTCTTCCTAGATATGGCTATTATATTGTGATCACTACATCTTATGGACTTGGATACTGCTATTAAGCAAATATCTCCAGAGTTAGTAAAGATGTGACCAGTACATGTTGATGATTTAATTCCTGTGCTGTTTGTAACTACCCCGGTAGGTTGACTGACAACCTGATCCAGGTTGCAGGCACTGGTTACAGGAAGTTTTTTCCTGAGTGGGAAGCTTGATGATAGCCAGTCAATATTTAAATCACCCAGAAAATATACTTCTCTGTTGATATCACATACATTATCAAGCATTTCACACATATTATCCAGATACTGACTGTTAGCACTTGGTGGTCTATAGCAGCTTCCCACAAGAATGGGCTTTAGGTGAGGCAGATTAACCTGTAGCCATATTACTTCAACAGTATTTAACATTAGACCGTCGCTAAACTTTACAGGAATGTGGTTCTGAATATAGACCTCAATACCGCCTCCGTTGGCATTTCTGTCTTTTCGGGTAGATGTTATAACCATGTATTTCTACCACTGTGTCATCAAAGGTATTATCTAAGTGAGTTTCAGAGAGAGTCAGAATATGAATGTCATCTGTTAAAAGCAAGTTATTGACTTCATGGACCTTGTTTCTTCGGCTACATATGTTAATATGGGCTATTTTTAGCACTTTTCTGGGTTGCTTGATTATTTTTAATGCTTTACTGGGAAGATTATCAGAGGTAGACTTACTCGTGTTATTTACATTGGAGCTGATAGTGCAGGTTGAGCTGCATAATGTGGTCTTCCTACTATTGCACACCGCCTCAGTGATAACAGTGTAACTCTTATAGGCTCATGATTACTGCTTACACTTACTTTGTGTTTGCCAATGCCCCTAAGATCATGTACATTTGATGCAGCATTATGACGACTCATTGTCACAATGGTAGGGATTAACTGAGCTGGTCTTGGATAATTTATGGGGCGGCCGGTACCCTAGTGATTAGAGCGTTGGGCCAGTAACCGAAAGGTTGCTAAATCGAATCCCTGAGCTGAGTTGACAAGGTAAAAATCTGTTGTTCTGCCCCTGAACAAGGCAGTTCCTAGGCATCATTGTAAATAAGAATTTGTTCTTAACTGACTTGCCTAGTTAAATAAAATAAAATAACATTTACCAGTAATTGTTTCAACGCAGCCTTGAAATGCGTGGACAGGAGCCAAGGTGATTTGGATGGACTCTGTCATTCCTATAGAGTATCTTCTGTTTCCAGAAGGTGTCAATAAAAGTGACTCTAGCAAAGCTACAGTAGTCTTTTAGCAAGATGTGTAATGCCAGCAGTCCGCTGAATCTTTCACACCCGTGGCCCAACGATGGTACTGGACCTGAAATTATTGGCCATTTTTTGGTCTTTTAATGCTAAAATTAGTTCTTTAAAATCAATTTTCAAATGTTCCGAGATAGCCCTCCTGATGTCGTTTGACCCCAAATGGACTATGCCAGTGTCAGCTCCCAGCATCTGTGGTAGAACAGACGGAAGCAGCCTTGTTATGTCCTGTACTCGTGCTCCTGGGTAGTACAGGGTTTTTGCCTTGCGGACCGAGATGTTTCTCACCATAGAGCTGCCTATGATGACAGCTGGTGATGTTGAATGGGCCGGTCTCTCAGGCAGCCTCATGGTTGGGAGCTCCGAGGATCTGAACACGAGGTAGAGGCCACCGGAGAGGGAGACAGAGCCGAGGACGAAGACGCAGGTACCTCCGGATCCGATCTTGATTGGGAAGCCACAAAGGTTGGAAGCATGCCCATGAAAATGTGGAACAGTGGTCACTCTCCTCTCAAACATACCTTTTGGTATGACCTTCCTCCCTTTGTGTCCTGCATGAAGAGAAGAACATGTTGTTTAATCTTTCTCATAATTTCTCTTTCATTCAGCACATTTGAATAAGATTCTGAAATGGAACACAACACGTCTAATTTCATGTATGCTGTTTTACCTAAACTCAGCAAAAAAAGAAACATCCTCTCACTGTCAATTGCGTTTATTTTTAGAAAACGTGTAAATATTTGTATGAACATAACAAGATTCAACAACTGAGACATAAACTGAACAAGTTCCACAGACATGTGACTAACAGAAATAGAATAATGTGTCCCTGAACAAAGGGGGGGGGTCAAAATCAAAAGCAACAGTCAGTATCTGGTGTGGCCACCAGCTGCATTAAGTACAGCAGTGCATCTCCTCCTCATGGACTGCACCAGATTTGCCAATTCTTGCTGTGAGATGTTACCCCACTCTTCCACCAAGGCACCTGCAAGTTCCCAGACATTTCTGGGAGGAATGGCCCTAGCCCTCACCCTCCGATCCAACAGGTCCCAGACGTGCTCAATGGGATTGAGATCCAGGCTCTTCGCTGGCCATAGCAGAACACTGACATTCCTGTTTTGCAGGAAATCACGCACAGGACAAGCAGTATGGCTGGTGGCATTGTCATGCTGGAGGGTCACGTCAGGATGAGCCTGCAGGAAGGGTACCACATGAGGGAGGAGGATTTCTTCCCTGTAATGCACAGCGTTGAGATTGCCTGCAATGACAACAAGCTCAGTCCGATGATGCTGTGACACACCGCCCCAGACCATGACGGACCCTCCACCTTCAAATCGATCCCGCTCCAGAGTACAGGCCTCGGTGTAACGCTCATTCCTTCGACGTAAAACGCAAATCCGACCATCACCCCTGATGAGACAAAACTGTGACTCGTCAGTGAAGAGCACTTTTAGCCAGTCCTGTCTGGTCTAACGACGGTGGGTTTGTGCCCATAGGCGACGTTGTTGCCGGTGATGTCTGGTGAGGACCTGCCTTACAACAGGCTTACAAGCTCTCAGTCCAGCCTTTCTCAGCCTACTGCGGACAGTCTGAGCACTGATGGAGGGATTGTGCGTTCCTGGTGTAACTCGGGCAGTTGTTGTTGCCATCCTGTACCTGTCCCGCAGGTGTGATGTTCAGATTTACCGATCCTGTGCAGGTGTTGTTACACGTGGTCTGCCACTGCGACAACGATCAGCTGTCCGTCCTGTCTCCCTGTAGTGCTGTCTTAGGCGTCTCACAGTACGGACATTGCAATTTATTGCCCTGGCCACATCTGCGGTCCTCATGCCTCCTTGCAGCATGCCTAAGGCATGTTCACACAGATGCGCAGGGACCCTGGGCATCTTTCTTTTGGTGTTTTCCAGAGTCAGTAGATAGGCTTCTTTAGTGTCCTAAGTTTTCATAACTGTGAGCTTAATTGCCTACCGTCTGTAAGCGGTTCCGCAGGTGCATGTTCATTAATTGTTTATGGTTCATTGAACAAGCATGGGAAACAGTGTTTAAACCCTTTACAATGAAGATCTGTGAAGTTATTTGGATATTTACGAATGATCTTTGAAAGACAGGGTCCTGAAAAAAGGACGTTTCGTTTTTTGCTGAGTTTAGATGGGAGATTTTATCTAATTTTACTGCACTTAGCAACAATTGCCATATCTTTATCCTAAATGGAACCCTATTCCCCATGTTGTGCACTATATAGGGAATAGGGTGCCATTTGGGACACATCTACAGTTTTAAGGCAGAGCCTCTTATTTATGATAAGTTAGCGAACCTTACGAACTGACAGTCTACACATGCAGTCGTCCAGGACTCCAGACAAGTTGTTGACTGCTGTTTTGCACTCAAATTCAAACATCTTTCCCCATTGGACTGAGTGGTGCTGGACTTCCAGTCTGTGGGTTACACACACACACAACTTGATAATAGTATTTCTGTAACTTTGGGTGAATCAAGTCTTTCTTCAAATCTTGGATGTTCGCCTCTAATGCTGTCTGTCCTTGCTTCCCTCTGATGTTTTCAGGAGGCAAGAGGAATCGAGGAGACTTTACAGATTCAACTACAAGCTCCCTTTCACTCTAGAGTTGGTGACACAACACCCTATTTCTGCTGTACCACCCTCCATGCTCACCTTGGAGATTCCTCAGTAAAGAAGCCATCAAGCAAGCGAACTTTGCAGAAAAATCAACCCTGTGACTTGTGCCACATTGCCCAGCTCATCCTAGAGTAGGGAGACAGAAGTTGTGCATCCAGAAGTGTTTCCCGAGCACTGTGCAGGTATGCAGGCAAGCTGCCAACCGCCTACTATCCTCCATAGTCCCGTTTCCAGAGGCCCCTATACAACTTTACTTACTAGAGGGCAGATACAGTAGATGACGATATGCAGGGTTGTGTTCATTAGAGCACACCGTAGCAAAACGTTTTACGACGGAAAATGGAAATCTGTGTTCTCATTGGATGATTTCAGCTAGTACCTGCCAGATTCGAAACGTTTTCTCCCAACTGAACACGACTCAGCAATAAAATGACATGTCACACCATGGTCCAAATCACAACACAGGGGCTTTGTGACATACTGTTTCTAGACCAGAATGGTCATCTTCCAAACTAAGTTAAGTCATCACAAAACAAACTGAAGAGGTTCAACAAAGACACATTTAAACTTTAATTAAGGACAGAGTTGAAACAACCATTTACAAAAGACATGTATTCTAAATCATAAAAAATAAATAACATTCCAAGCCATATGATTCTGTCCTCATTCACACACACACAAGGTTTACATCAAAACCATCACAGAGCAGATCATCAACAGTCAAGTCATGGTTTGACTGCAGTGAAATAAAGCATTTCATAAAAAGCTTTTCAGTGAGACTTCAGTTCAAAGGGGTAACTTTAAGGTCCCCCTCCAGCACACCCTCCCAAAGGGTGTATAGTATAGCCTACATGCTCCACGACATCCAAAATCCTCCAACCCCAAATGGCACCCTTTTTCCTATAAAGTGCACTACGTTTTACCTTAGCCCTATGGGCCATGGTCAAAGTAGTATACTAAATAGGTAATAAGGTGCCTTTTGTGACAGGGCACATGTTCCAGTCCACAGGCCTGACAGTGAGACTGCTCCCGCTCCTGTGGAACAGCAAGTCTTCTGATTGGGCATCGTCCTACTCTGATTGCCTCTCTGAACTGTCCTCCTCACTCCTTCTCAGCCTCATTCAAGGCCATCCGTTTCAGTAGCCGCCGCTCCTTCCGGTCTCGCATCCGCTCTTTGAAGTATTCCAGCTCTTTCCTCTGTAACACAGATTGTTCAGTCATAATCTACCACTGTCAATCAAAACAGTTATTTTTAAACTTTATTTATAGATGTTCAATTATGAGGACAGAGACATTGACAACAAATACAACATCCTCTGTCCTTCGATCCCCCACCAAATCAAAACAGTTCTTAAAGGGATATTCTACTCAAAATATTATGTTAAATTGTATTGGGAGTGGGATATTCCTTTAATCTCAAATCTTTACCCTCCAAAAGTATCACTATTGGTAGGCATTGATATTTGTCATACTTCATTGTTCCTAAATCAAGAGAAAATGTGTTACTTTTCTTTGGGGGTATTTTTTTTAACTGCATTGTTGGTTAAGGGCTTGTAAGTAAGCATTTCACTGTAAGGTGAAACGCATGTAACAAATAACACGTGATTTGATATGTTGGCATAATAACATGACATTATTCACACTCACATGCATCTTCTCATCAGGTGGGAAAATCTCCCTCTGAAGGTTGTAGACGAGATCACCATGAAAGAGGAAAAGAAAGTTTAACATTAATGAACATCAGGTAAAAACTACTTATGACATGGTCATACACAAAATGTCAGAATTTGCTTTAGTTTGTCAGACAGTACTGTCAACATTTTCAGACTGTCTACACAATCTAATAATGTGTAGCCTAAACAATGTTTAAAGCACTGAAAGAATGAACCAGAGCCTAACAACCCGTTGGGCTTTATTGTGTATTAGCCTCAACAATTGTTATGCATTTAGCAACTGTTGTCTCCGGCTGAAGCAACCTTAGTTCTATGTACTTTTAAAAATGAAATAAAATAAATGAATCAAATCAACCAATCAAATCAAGATAAGACAACACTAACCTTCCTCTTCACAATATATTCTTCAAAGTACTCTGCTTGGTTGGAGATCCAGAACATGGTCACAGGGAAGGACAGATACAGCATCATCTGACCATCTCTTTGTTAGACATGTCACATGACAGTCAATATAATAGATATCAACATTGATTTGTGTATCAGTTACCACTAATGTCATCAGTCAACAATCAGGCAGTTGGTGCTTTCAAGACAACTGGGACGTCGGGAAAAAAACATGACGTTAGTGATCTTCAAGTCGGAACTCTAGAAAGATGCCATTGTTTCCATCTTGGAATTCCGAGTTGTATGCTGCTTCAAAGCGATTTTTCCCCAGTCGGAGCTCTCTCCCTCCCCACAAATATTTTTATTCAAGTAGTATTTTACTGGGTGTACTAAACGGCTTCGCAAAACACAGACCACGTGTAACCACGCCAGTCCAGGACCTCCACACCCGGCTTCTTCACCTGCAGGATCATCTGAGACCAGCCACCCAGACAGCTGATGAAACTGTGGGTTTGCACAACTGAAGAAAATCTCCACTAACTGTCAAACCCATCTGCATGCTCTTCGTCATCACCATATTCTTGCCATGACTGCAGTTTGGCGTCCAACTTCAGGGGCTTAATGCAGTTCCATCTACCGCAGTCATGGCTACCAGACGGCACTCACCTTCCTGCTGCAAATGCTCACCTTCAATGGCCAGTGGCACGCTGGAGAAGTGTGCACTTCACAGACATATCCCGGTTTCAACTGAACTGGGCAGATGGCAGACAGCACGTATGGCATCACGTGGGCAAGCGGTTTTCTGATGTCAACGTTGTGAACAGTGTGCCCCACGGTGGCAGTGGGGTTATGGTATGTGCGTGCAGGCATAAGGTACTGACAACAAACACAATTGCATTTTAATCGATGGTAATTTGAATACACAGAGATACCGCGATGAGATCCTGAGGCCCATTGTCGTGCCATTCATCCACCACCATTACCTCATGTTTTAGCATGATATTTCACAGCCACGTTTCTCAAGGATCTCTACACAGTTCCTGGAAGCTGAAAATGTCCCAGTTCTTCCATGGCCTGCATACTCACCAGACATGTCACCCATTGAGCATGTTTAGGATGCTCTGGATTGACATGTATGACAGCATGTTTCACAATCTACAGCCTGATCAAGTCTATAAGAAGGCGATGTCGTGCTGCATGAGGCAAATGGTGTTCACAACAGATACTGACTGGTTCTTATCCACACCCCTACCTTTGTTTTACATGTATCTGTGACCAACAGTTCCATATCTGTCTTCGCAGTCATGTGAAATCCATAGATTAGGGCCTAATGAATTTATGTCAATCGTCAGATTTCGTTATATTAACTGTAACTCTGTAAAATCTTTGAAATTGTTGGATGTTGCGTTTACATTTTTGATCAGTGTACATATGGAGGACACAGGTCCGGACCTATGTATTTTTTCTAATTTCAAAAATATAAAATAAAGAAAATAATTTACGGGTCACTATCCAAATATCAGTCAGAGCATTGATCAAAGCTCAGAATGCTTATATTGATCTGACTGAGTTCTAATCGCGCCTGCCTCTTTGCGAATGAGTGGAATCATGAACAGTGGTTTGTTCATTATGTTCGGCTGTGTCCCCCAGATTTGCAGATTTAGCAGCACATTCACAACTCTCTGAAACAGCTAACTCCGCCCTCTCGCGGCACAGGCCAATGGCCTGACGCCTCGATCAGACCGATAGTGTCAATGCATTTAGGCACACCAGAAGTACATTCATTTCCAATCGAACACTGTGTTCGCGTTGGAGAGGCAGTTGCAGTGCATTCTGTGTGGTGCATAAGATGTATTTATCGAACGTACGCATCAAACTGTATGCGTAGATGGCTTGACAGAAATGGTAGCAGAAGGTGAATGTTGAACTTTTGTTGCACACATATCCAGATGATACTGCTGACCATTTTGCGGAATATCGCTATCGGTGTGATCGAGGCATGAAGAGAACTACCCCAGCTCGCAGAAAGCTCAAGTAGACAACTTGAGATGCTGCTGACAGTGTTCACAAGATGCCAGACAAAATACATTCCCCAAAAGAAACAAAAACAGACTGAGAATGAGTTCACAACTGGTAAATAGTCACTTATATATAGATATGTCAGTCACTCAGGTGGCTAGCTGCCAGAAGACTTCTAAGCTAATGTTAAACAGAGCCTACTGAGGTAGGAGCAAAAAATATGCTACAAAATTCTAATAATAACTTTGCTTTACAGAGAGTAGGCTACTGACACATACAGCAATGTGGTGCTCAGTGGTGAGGCTGAGGTAGGCTGAAATGCATGCAGGAGGGAGCAGAGGAGACAGAGAAAGAGGGGAAGCAAGCCGAGATAGAGGTTAGTACTGTGGTTCCCAAACCTGGGGACTGGGTGCCATGGGGGGTCCACTGAGAAAATCTGTACTAATCTAATCAAACAAGTTAAAACAAAATAAAGATGTGGATATGTTCATATTGAAACACATGGCCTATCTTCGCTATAGGCCTAGATTGAAATGCAAACAATACAGTTCTAAAAAAATGTAATACGTTTTCGTTTCGTCAATGATGCTATGTGTCAGTTTTAATAATTTCTCTCCTCATTCCGGGGTATAACATTACAATTGTATAGCTATTAGGCTATGTGTTTGTAGATCGACTGAAGTGAATGAACCTACTGCAGCCAATGTGACAATTGCTGGGGTAATTTTTCCTTGTTTTTGCTGTTCTCCTAATAGCATTTTTAAGATGTGTTTAATTGTATAGAAATTCAGTAAATACACTTCAACTTCCAAATTACACCCAATAAAACTCAAACCCTGGTTACCACCCTGCTGGTTAGAGGACAATTTGTAGAAAACAGCTAGCTACATTTTGAAGTGTTGCATTTCGAGTCAAGTGGGTGGCCAACGTGGTAAGTCTAACTTAATACTTTTTTTGTTAATCACTTTCATCAATATCGCGCTGAAAAAAATAGAACATGGGGCAAACGTTTAGGGTGTAGCGCTGTTTAAAGTAACACTATTCAAACGGCACACAGAAACTTGGAATAACCTATACATGGTTGGTTAGATGAGAACTTGTAGAAGGCTTATATCTATATTTTGGATGTTGATTTAGGGAGGCTGCCATCACGGAAAATGGAACAGACCACTTTTTTTGTTAACTTAAATTAATCAAGACACTGCATATGATATATACAGTGATAACGGTTGGCTGATATTTAAGTAATAGTTTGACTGTCAAATCGATGTATTGGTTTGTGGCATGCAACTTGTATAGAGACCGCACCGAATTTCCCGTGCAAAAGATCGTAACAAAATCAATGGTACAAAACCAAATATAGTGATCTGTTTTAAAGCTGCAATATTAACTTCTTGCACAACCCTACCAATTTAGTATAGAAATGTGAGTAATAGATTTGTCATTCTCATTGAACACAGGTATAAGATGCGGTAGATATGTTCTATGTGCATGTTATCTATGCTTGCAGATTCGTTTTTGCATATTTTACATAAGATTATGTACACCAGCTTCAAACAGCCTAAAATACAATATTTTGGGTTATTGAAAAGATATTTCACAGCAGTTTAGATGATACAATGATTCTCTACACAAATTGTTTTGTCAAACTGAAATAAGGCAATCAAACTATTAGAATGTTAGCAACCAGGAAATGGAGGATCGATCAATCAATCGTATATCATCCTGATGACTATAAACTTTTAAACTAACATCACCAATCTGAGACAAGAAGGATATGTAATTCCACAAAATGTTATGTGTTGAAAATGCAAGCTTGTGTAAAGTACTAACAAACTATCCACATTAGGGAAATTAGCACAATATTCAATAATTTAATATGGCAAAATAATTTACTTATCACATGCTTCGTAAACAACAGGTATAGGCTAACAATGTTAATTTAAGATGATAGTATGTTGCCCACTCAAACTACTGCAAGAATGACATATGTCAATCAGCGCTCAAAACTAGAGCCTCCATAGTGTCTGTGTAGCAGCCTGAACGTTTGACATCCCTACTTTTTCGTAGCAGGTTAACTTAGGCGAATAAACGTAGCAGGTTATGAGACTGAGGTTAAGGTTAGGAAAAGGGTTAGCGAAAATGCTCTCCTAAACTGCTACGAAAATATCTATCGAAGTGGCGTGAAAAGAGTGTGTCCCCTAAAATAACATCAGTGTTGACGAGAATGATGTTACGTGACCACTTGGATAGCTAGCAAGTCAGCTACTCGCTTGCAGTCTTTTTTCTTGTTGCAGTTAGGATCCTTTACAAACGAAACATTGTACCCTCGTGTATGCTATTTATCACGTCATTATGATTGAACGAACAAACATATTTTAGTCACACAAAACACCTCTGTCTTCACCCCATGTTTGCGCTGTTGCTGTACTGTACTTCCTGGTTTTACGGTTACGTCTTTCTATAAAATATCCAATCAGTGACTAGAGTCCCATTTCTTTACGGACAGCGCTTTTCGCGGTCCTTGGGACATCCCGGGTGGGGGAGGGGGGGAAAGAGAGATTGGTTGCAGACAGTGGTAAGTCTTATTTTATACTAGGGCAATTGTTTTTCAATAGATAGGGCTGACAGTGAGGACTTCTAGTAGTTTATGATGAGTCTATTCAAAAGGAAAACGTACCCCCATCCCTAAAGCAGGGTCTGCTAACCATCATACTGTAATGAACAGGCAGGGAGGCGACTCAACGCCTTACAGGAACGCGCTCACCGGCCAAGCACACGCACTGTCGTGGATGCAAGGTCCGATCACTTCCGACACCAATGTAATGAACAGGCAGGGAGCAGGTCTCGAACCCTCGACCTTCAAGCCCGAAGTCCGGCGCGCTATCGACTGTGCCGCAAAAGCACGCTCATCCAGCAGAGTCGATTTCCGCGCTTATAAACCCAGGGTCGTTACAATACCTAAGACTCACAAGGACCCTTTGCTTATTGATAATTGCAGACCGATCACACTACTGAATAATGATTAAGGTACTTGCCTTATTAGTGAATAACAGTGTAGTTTTATGAAAGGGCGGCACATTTCCAACAACATTAGACCCTATGATTTTTTTTCTTCCAGAAGGCCTTTGATACTGTAAGCCATACGTTTATTTTTAATACACCCCACTCTTTTACATTTGGAGATGTCTTTATTAAATCAATAAGAACTCTTTGCAATGGAAGTAATAGCTCTGTAAAACTACACCACCTACATTTGAAGTCAACAGAGGAGTGAGGCAAGGTTGCCCAATTAGTCCATTCCTCTACCTCTTTACAGCTCAGGTTTTACATCTACTAGTATCCCAGAATTCCTTTACGGGTATTAAGATTGATGAAATAATTAACACCTCTGCATAGCTTATGTTAAAGTTCACAGTTAACTAGTGTTATGTAAACGCAAGCTCAAAAGAAGCAGTGGCCTGGCTTTGGCCCCAGGTGAGAGCAGGTGCCCATGTAAATGGAAAGTTTGAGCCTTTTGGGTAAACACTTGTGCATTGCTTTGCCATGTGGTATAATGAACTGAAGTAGATAAACCAATGAAGACGCTGATAATGTGTAGCGTGATTATTTTTGTTGTTGTGATGCAGAGCATGGGATTGTGAAGACTAAAATGTACGGTGTAGCAATGTACTAATGCAACCTGTGCATGTACGCAGCGTTACGTACTTCACGTTCTGTGAAGTCTGCGCATGACGTCACCAACGACGAGAGGTGTTTGTTCTGGATCCTGGGAAAGAAAGATCCCGCGCACCTTGACAACCGAATAAACGAGGTAAAACGTATTCGTTTACACCGTGTGAATGAACGCCTTTATAAAGTAATGTATTTCACACGAAGCTCCTGTTGAGCACAAATCTAAGGGCGCCGTCGTTTTTGAGGTCGTCGTAGCGTGCTCCTACAGGGTCTGTAGGCCTGCTACTGAGACACGGGAATTAAACAAGCTAACTAAGATTTCTCTTTCTAATATCTCTGACGAAGCTAACAAAAAACGAACCCTCCAGTGTTAACGTTGTGCCATAGTATTGTCCTAATTACACCACAATTTACTTAATTTGGATTTCCACGGGCCTCTTAACATAAGATTACAGTAACGTTAGCTAAGCTAACTATCAACTAGCTACCTATAACTAGTATTAGCTAGCTAGCTACCTTGCGATCACTCGCCACAGGTCGTTGACTTGGCTAGTTGTTAGCCAGCTAACAACATCAACAGTATTGACAACTAGTTGATTAACTAGCAAGTAAGCCAACTAAAGTTGTTTCGTATGAGCTCAGCTTGCTGTGTTGGATGGTATGCGCGAGACTCCCGAACCTTTTGGGAATACTGGTAAAATAATTGTTACGTAGTTAGCTTACATTCTAGTAGAGAAGATACGCAAGAAACATGATTTTCAGTTCAGTAGGTCGCTAACTAGCTGGATTTTTAACAAATGGTCACTTTCCAAATTTAACGAAGATGAACGTGTTTACTTCTCACATATCTGGCCTGACAAGTGACTGTTCGTACAACGCCATTTTCGTCCACTCGACTGGATTTGAAGTAGGTAATATTTCGTAACTCCGCCAAGGATCCACCACTGTAATGTTAACTTAGCTTGCTAGCTAACGTTAGCTGCTTCGGACTGGACTCTTTGTATACCTAACGAGACTTCGTTTTAAGCGTGTTCTCTTGCTCGATTTGGCGAAACCGTGACATCTGCACTTATGCAGTTGCCATTAAAGTAATATAGTAACAAAATATTTGAAAAGGCGATTAGGATTTTGAATAGGGACTTGAAGCTGCTTGCTTGCAGTCGCCATTTTGTGTTGTCCCAGGAGGTCTGAAGAGAAGTGGAGAAACGTTGGCGGTTTATAGAACAGATGTAAGGAAACAAGCCGAATTGTCATATTTTCTTTGTCTGAAATCTCATACATAGAGTGAACATTGTGTATTTCAAGTATAGTATCGTAACCTTGTTTTCCTTGACAATTTTGCTGCTGTCGACGCTGTACTTTCGTTTTGACTGATTACTCACGACTTTGGCATACCGTTAGTATCCTCTGATTAGGGTCAGAACAAGCATTTCAAGTATTGATGTTGCCCATGCCTTGTATTTAAATCCTTACATACACGCACTTTACTTAATGGTATTTTGCCTACTCTTATGTACCAGGACCCCTCGGAGCTGTCACCGCTTTTTCTCTGTTGCATTGCTTTTCTGACAGTCAATTGCATTTACCATTAACGTTATTGGTTAAGTTGAATTGCTTTTATGAAGCTTTTAGGTTAGTGCGTTTATATGTCCATCCGTATCTATCTACACTGGTACCAAATGCATCTGGATTTGTGTCAGAAGGCAGTGGAAATAGTTAAAGAGCATCCAATAAAATGTGCTGTAAACACAAGGGGGTTAAGAAGGACAGGAGGGGTGTTGAGTTTAGAGGAAGAACAGGAGAATTTGAATGTTAAATATTCACAATATTAGTAGAGCGAGAAAGTTAGGTCTATATTAATTTGGGATGTGACAAATGGAAGATTTTTTTTTTTAACTGCTATTTTTTTAACAGGTCAGCACTATAACGATAAAATGCATAAAGTTCCACGTGCATTCACAATGCAGCGTTGCTGCTGCTGGCAACGGTTTGGGTATCAAGGTGCATCCCTTTCAAATGATTAAGCATTGCACCTGTACTGCCATTACTGCATTTCTTTCTCATTTAACTTCTTGCCATACAGGACTTCGCTTGCCTTTTTCTGCCATTTTCCAACTGTTAACAATGATGCCTTAATGGTGGAAAGTTCACTCCAAAATAATTGATGAATTTTTGGAACGGAGGAGTGATTAGTTGCCCTACTTCCGAGAACACAAACACTCGCATCTTTCATAGCTAGCTAGAGAGGGACGGGGAGAGGGGCACAGTATAAGCAGGTTGACCACCAGGTAGACAGTGAGAACCGTGCACTAGGCCTGTCTATCGGCAATCAACAACTGTATCTCGCAATGGAATGCTGTATCTCATCATTTCTTGGCTTGCAATGTCTCAAACTTTCAATAAAGCAGGGCCTAGCATCAATGAATTGGCTAGGATATTGAGATGAGCGAGATGCAACACTTTACTCAAACACAGTATATGCACAGGTTTGGTAGCCAGGGCAACCAGAGAGCGTGGAAGTTGAACCTCGCTCTTCAACACTCTTAGTAGTTGCGGAAATTGAACCACTAGGCTGTTTACTTTCTGCATCAACGTTTTCACTTAGGGATTTTTCTTACCGTTAAGAATCCCAATTTCGTTTGAAAAGTTTTAACATTTAAACGTTCACACCATTTAATAGTAGTCGAATACAACTCTTGAATTGAGTTGCGTCCATCCCTAGTGAGGATATTGATTTTGAGGCCTAAGGTGTGGGATGGATAGTTTCTTGGCTACATGCTGTTCAGATTGTCATTGAGGCCATGTAGGTATAGGGCAATTCCACAGTGACAGAATGATGCTGAGACTCAGATTTGTTTCTTAAAATGCATGCCAAACAAAAAAGCAATGATTGCAAAGTTAAACAAACTATACAACTCTATGCACAAGAAACACTTAACAATTTCCACAGAAAATGTAACAACAAGTTTACTTGAACAGTACAGGTGCAAGTTTTGGTCACAGAATGCCAGCACAAATAGCAAAAACCATAATTCTGTTACCAAACATTGCATCTGCACTGTTTTAGTAAAATATTCTGTGAACATATTAAAAATAGTCCAGTATCATTCTGTTTCTGTGGAATTGCCCTCTATCTTCCTTGCCCTCCTTGAGAAAATCTGCGGGTACTCTCTGTGGTTGAGTAACCATGGTAACTCCATCCTTGGCCTAGTTGTGGGTATAACCTCTGAATGGAGGGGAGCGAACCATAGATTTTATTGGATAAACAAAATCACTTATTTTTAACCTCTTTCCATTTAATCATGATTTATGAATCAATAATGATTAACAGTCTTGATTATTACCATCACGTTATGGTGAAACTATACTAGTCGTCTAATATTAAACAGCTCGTATGGATTTTCTGTCCGTCTCTCTGATGAAATTGTTTGAAAGCAGCTCCTGGAACATTGACTGCATCTAGACTGTTGACTCATCATGCCTCCCTTGTATACCATTCCATAAAAGCCTTTCAGTAGAGCTGTGTCCGGCATACTTTTGGTCATGTAGTGTATGTGGACACCTGCTTGTCGAACATCTCATTCCAAAATCATGAGCATTAATATGGAGTTGGTCCACCCCTTTGCTGCTCTAACAGCTTCCACTCTTCTAGGAAGTCTTACCTCTAGATGTTGCTACATTGCTGTGGGGACTTGCTTCCATTCAGCCACAAGTATTAGTGAGGTTGGGTGATTAGGTCTGGCTCGCAGTTGGCGTTCAAATTCATCTCAAAGGTGTTCGATGGGGTTGAGGTCAGGGCTATGTGGATGCCAGTCAAGTTCTTGCCCACCAATCTCGACAAACCATTTCTGTATGGACTTCGCTTTGTGCTTGGGGGCATTGTCATGCTGAAACAGGAAAGAGCCTTCCACAAAGTTGGAAGCAAAGAATCATCTAGAATGTCATTGTATTCTGTAGCGTTAAGATTTTCCTTCACTTAAGGAAAGGGGCCTAGCCCGAAACATGAAAAACAGCTCCAGACCATTAATCCTCCTCTGTCAAAATGTACAGTTGGCACTATGCATTTAGACAGGTAGCGTTCTCCTCAGGTAGTGTTCTCATCATTCCAGAGAACGCGTTTCCACTGCTCCAGAGTCTAATGATGGCGAGCTTTATACCACTCCATCCAATGCTTGGCATTGGGCATGGTGGTCTTAGGCTTGTGTGCGGCTGCTCGATCTCGAGCTCCCGATGAACAGTTCTTGTGCTAACGTTGCTTCCAGAGGCAGTTTGGAACTCGGAAGTGAGTGTTGCACCCGAGAATTTGTAAAAAATTTTGCCCTCGGCAGTAATGTTCTGTGAGCTTGTGTGGCCAACCATTTCGTGGCTGAGCCGTTGTTCCTCCTAGACGTTTCCACTTCACAATAACAGCACATAGAGCTGCTGTAAGTCAACTCTAGCAGGGCAGAAATTTGATGAACTGCCTTGTGCCACGTTGAAAGTCACTGAGCTTTTCAGTAAGGCCATTTTACTGCCAATGTTTGTCTATGGAGATTGCATGACTCCCCCTTGCACACCTTTCCTAAAAACAGCAGTCTGATTGTTTCATGTGTGCCAAGCCAGGACCAGAGAATGTAGAACTGGGCTGCGTTCAGCATGAAACAACGTTTAGGGTTGTTGAGAATCAGATGTAGGCGTAAATATTATTTAGTAGAGTAACACACGTCTCTTACCTGTAGCGTGTGAATCATGTCAGCTCTACCGGTCACATTTCTATCTGCCATGTGCGTTGCACTATCCTGAATGCGACCTAGATTTGTCTAGACCGTAGTTTGTGCGTGCGTCATGTTTGAGAGTTTGCTTCCCTCTCTCTCGCTGGTGTTCTCATGGACTGTCCACTCTGTACTCTTCCCAGGTGTACTCCCCGTTTCCTCCTCAGCAGTGTGCTCTGTGATCTATTAGCTGGGCTTGGGCCAGCGTCTCTAAGGGGGCTCTTCTCTGGATCAGGTGACGGGCCGGGCCACGCGGCACCTCTTTGCTGAATGAGGCCGGAGAGGAAATGCACTCTCGAATAAGGACCTCCACACAGAGATACACATGTAAGTTTATCATCTAGTGTGCTAGTATATTTTCCTCTGGAACCCTGACTGAGGGAAGAGTATAGCTTCCCTGGCCATGTGTGTAATGTGTACTGGATCATGTTCAGCAGGGAGAAAGCGTTTTCGAAGTGAAGTGAAACAGGGAGGCACTAGGCTAATATCTGCATTTGTCAAATAAAACCACTAATTGTAGTTAGCGGCCCACTGAACAAGACCTAGCTCTGCAGTGGGGAGTTTCAGTGATATATACTGCTCAAAAAAATAAAGGGAACACTTAAACAACACAATGTAACTCCAAGTCAATCACACTTCTGTGAAATCAAACTGTCCACTTAGGAAGCAACACTGATTGACAATAAATTTCACATGCTGTTGTGCAAATGGAATAGACAACAGGTGGAAATTATAGGCAATTAGCAAGACACCCCCAATAAAGGAGTGGTTCTGCAGGTGGTGACCACAGACCACTTTTCAGTTCCTATGCTTCCTGGCTGATGTTTTGGTCACTTTTGAATGCTGGCGGTGCTTTCACTCTAGTGGTAGCATGAGACGGAGTCTACAACCCACACAAGTGGCTCAGGTAGTGCAGCTCATCCAGGATGGCACATCAATGCGAGCTGTGGCAAGAAGGTTTGCTGTGTCTGTCAGCGTAGTGTCCAGAGCATGGAGGCGCTACCAGGAGACAGGCCAGTACATCAGGAGACGTGGAGGAGGCCGTAGGAGGGCAACAACCCAGCAGCAGGACCGCTACCTCCGCCTTTGTGCAAGGAGGAGCACTGCCAGAGCCCTGCAAAATGACCTATAGCAGGCCACAAATGTGCATGTGTCTGCTCAAACGGTCAGAAACAGACTCCATGAGGGTGGTATGAGGGCCCGACGTCCACAGGTGGGGGTTGTGCTTACAGCCCAACACCGTGCAGGACGTTTGGCATTTGCCAGAGAACACCAAGATTGGCAAATTCGCCACTGGCGCCCTGTGCTCTTCACA
This sequence comes from Salmo trutta, assembly GCF_901001165.1. Classification (NCBI taxonomy): domain Eukaryota; kingdom Metazoa; phylum Chordata; class Actinopteri; order Salmoniformes; family Salmonidae; genus Salmo; species Salmo trutta. The sequence continues at coordinate 510,651 of NW_021822630.1, forward strand.
GATGAAAGCAGGTTCACACTGAGCACATGTGACAGAGCCTGGAGACGCCGTGGAGAACGTTCTGCTGCCTGCAACATCCTCCAGCATGACCGGTTTGGCGGTGGGTCAGTCATGGTGTGGGGTGGCATTTCTTTGGGGGGCCGCACAGCCCTCCATGTGCTCGCCAGAGGTAGCCTGACTGCCATTAGGTACCGAGATGAGATCCTCAGACCCCTTGTGAGACCATATGCTGGTGGGGTTGGCCCTGGGTTCCTCCTAATGCAAATAATGCTAGACCTCATGTGGCTGTAGTGTGTCAGCAGTTCCTGCAAGAGGAAGGCATTGATGCTATGGACTGGCCCGCCCGTTCCCCAGACCTGAATCCAATTGAGCACATCTGGGACATCATGTCTCGCTCCATCCACCAACGCCACGTTGCACCACAGACTGTCCAGGAGTTGGCACGTGTAGGCCACACACACTACTAAGCCTCATTTTGACTTGTTTTAAGGACATTACATCAAAGTTGGATCAGCCTGTAGTGTGGTTTCCCACTTTAATTTTGAGTGTGACTCCAAATCCAGACCTCCATGGGTTGATAAATTGGATTTCCATTGATTATTTTTGTGTGATTTTTGTTGTCAGCACATTCAACTATGTAAACAAAAAAGTATTTAATAAGATTATTTCATTCAGATCTAGGATGTGTTATTTTAGTGTTCCCTTTATTTTTTTGAGCAGTGTATATCCATCTAATAACATGGCAGCCTGTGTATGTTTTCTAATGTGACCTTGAGACGGGTGTGTGTGCATTCCATTGTTTTGTTCTGTTTTGAGTTTCATAATGTTCTTGTGTTATGAGATGAGTGCCTGGCACAAGGATTTGAAAGGGCTTTGTTTTCCTGGTTTGTCCCACGGTGTACTATTCTATTTCTGCATCCCCTATCCATCACCTGCCTTATACCTCTCGCCCATGCCCTTACACACACACAGCTCACACGCACTCATACTACAGTCCTGGCATGTGAATACACACCCAGAGCCAGCAGATTGGCTGGCTGTCCCTTCTCTCTCCTCGGCCGGGGCCCCTGTTGTTTTTGGCTGCTCTGTTGCCCACATGATTAATGGCCTCTGAAGTCTGAAGGCACTTCCTCCTCCTGGCTCACTCATCTCCTCTGTGTGTGTGTGAGAGACGGTGTTTAATTCTTGTTGCGTGACTTTTTAAAATAATTTTTTGCGCTGCATTGTTGGTAAGTGCTCGTAGCAAGCATTTCACTGTAAAGTCTACCGTTGTATTCGACACATCTGACAAATAACATTTGAATTGTGTGTGTGACCGAGTGTGTGTGCCTCTGCTGCTGTCTCTGCCTCTCCTGCCTTCTGACCCAACCCCCCCATCCCATCCTCCCTAATAATGCAGGAAGTCAGGCCCTCTCCCACCCATGACTGAATGGTAGGGCGATGTCAACATTAGTCCTATCGTGATTATGTACCCATAAAACATTGTGATATACGATACTATTGGGCCCTATTGGCCACCCCCAATTATTTTTAGAGATTTATGCAACTGGAGAAATAATGATGAAAGATACTGTTTTAGAAAGCCTGGCAAGTGCATGCAATGGCAAATCTTTTCTAATATTCCTTTCTGGTGGAGGAGCAGAACAGGTTTGTGTGGCGCGCACATGATTGAGCAGTGACCGTCTGAGCAATGGGCTGTCTTACAGTAAGCTATTTTATAGGCCGACATCATGGGTTGAATAGAAGCGGTCTACCGTCTTCAGAACTGGATAATAATTGCTTTATTTGCCTCATAAAACAGTCATTTATATTGACTGGTCTGTCTCATAAAGCTGTGATTGAAAGTAAGTAGCCTATGCTTAGGCTATGGAATTTCATTCTTGTTATTTTTGAAAGCCGCAAGGACTTTAACACCGTAGGTTCGAATACTTTGGAAATAAACTACTGTTCATAACTTTAACTTGTCTTAAAGCTTTTATGATAGGCCTAGTGGGAGGATAGGTTGTTGGCCATTTTGGTTTTCAACTCCTCATGCAAGGTTTTTCCCAGCTCGCATTTAATTTCTTAACCCCTAGAGTCAATGTCTAATTAGCATAACAAAAATCCCCTTCAAAATCAGTCTGTTTTAAGCAAGAGAGATCCGGGGGGGGTTTTGTCTCAGTCCGTCGACATTCTGCGGCTGCGGTGGGGTAGCAGAGCTACAGCAGTGTTTGTCAGACCAGGAGACATCCCGAAAATCGGTCTTCTCCCAAAAAATGTCTGTGGTGTCCAAACGGTTTGGCCTAAAAATATGTCCCCTTTATGGGAAAGATGAGACTTAAGAACACGATGGTGGTCTGTTTTGCTCTACGACCCTCACAAGTGTCACTGGACTTGTCTGAAGTCGGTGCCAACTTCTGTCTGTCGCGACCGAATAGTTTGGGGTACACACTATTATGACCCCTCTATGGAAAGGGGAGACTCCCAAAAACATGTACATGCTCTAGGATGTCCACAAGACTCATCTGAAGGTAGCACAGTTCCATTTGGAAAAAAATAAGTAGTTAAATACGGGGACTAAATATGGGTAATAATAAATTGTCTGATCTTCTCTCAGATATAGGACAGACGCTTAAAAACAAACTTCCCTTTGATTTATTTTTTGACTGTCTGTTTTTCCATGTATGAATCGGGTATTCAATGTGTTTCTATGGGCAAATAGCAGTACAGCCAAATCCAAGTCTTAGACTCTATGGGGTTAATAAGCTTAAACTTATAAAAAATAAATATCTATGATATTTTATTTTTATAGATTCGCAAAAAATTCTTACCCTGTTTTTGCTTTGTCAATATGGGGTATTGTTTGTAGATTGCTGAGGATTTTTTATTTATTTAATACTTATTTTCCACCATAATTTGCAAATAAATTCATAAAAAATCCTACAATGTGATTTTCTGGATTTTTTTCTTCTCGTTTTGTCTGTCATAGTTGACGTGTACCTATGATGAAAAGGCCTCATCTTTTTAAGTGGGAGAACTTGCACAATTGGTGGCTGACTAAATACTTTTTTGCCCCACTGTAAATGTATTGAATTGATAAGAAAATCCATTAATTTGCCAAAGATTGGCATAAGACATGAACAAAATGCGTAAGTGATACAGATTGTCCTTCAACTTGCTGAAGTGGCAAAAGCACAGGAATGCCCCTGTCTGTGTGTGCATGTGTTTGTCTACCACTTTATGTAGCCTAGGCTAAATCTAAGCCATCCGCAACCATAATAACTTTATTATTTTATGATAAGGTTTAACCTGCTTTTTTGTTGTTGAAATAATCACTTATCTGGCTTTCAAGTCTGTTAATGAAAATGCCCTTTTTGTTATAAAGTTAAGCAGAGCCGTGCACAATGCACATTCACTAATAATGGCTAACTTGTAGCACTGCAGGCATTATAGAACATTAACACAGGTCTCATAATCAATCTCTCAAGCACAAGCCCACGTGCTAGTGAGCAGCCATCTAATCTTTCTATTTCAAGTTTAGCCAACTTGGGTCTATTTGCTAACTGACAAGGTAGAACAGTTGAATTGTTATGAACACACCCTTCTGTCTGTCCTCAACTGTTTGAACAGCATGCTAGCCTGTCCACTTTGTTCAGATGTTGAAATCAAGTGTCCTACCATATTTCTCAGATTGAGAACCAGTTGCCAATTCCTTATATAATTGTGCTTTATGCTTATTGCAGATGTTGTGTGTTCATGTGTGTAAATGGGAAGGAGCACATGGCACAGGTGGAGATGTGACCAAAAAGACATCCCGAGCTTGATTCTTGCGATACAGGCATTTAGAATATCACGCTAAACATACATCAAAAGAATTAGATTAACTCAAATGTATCGCCCAGCGCTACCCGATTCTCCTTTGACCCTTGAAATGCGCAGTCTAATTGTGTAGGTGTTAAGAAACAAATATGAAGATATTTATATACACAGCCTTGATTGGCTGATAGGATGGTCTAGAGCCCACCCCCTTACTCAGATCACATTGTGACGTAATGATGTGGAACAAAAGTTCCATCCCACACGAACAGGCTGAAATTGCAGGCTTTTTTTTTTTATCCAAACATCTCTTACACAAAAAGGGCATATCATAATTTTCACATTTTCAGACTGTTATTTCAACCTCGGTGTAGAAATATAATTTAAAAAACAACAAGAATCATGTTTTTTAACTGCACTGCCCCTTTAAACCAACTGAACAACACCCCTGGGACACATTTACCTCATGGCTCCGAGGCACAGATCAAGGCTCTGTTCAGGGGGGGTGCAACGTCACAGAACAAATGTTCAGGTAGAAATGTATTGTGTGGAACCGATATCGTTGTCTGTCAGACCATTTGTTCACTGTTCAATTGACCTAAATCACATGATTAATGTGTGTTATGCAAGAGCAAGCGAGACAGAGAGAAAGAGAGCGGGAGAGGAAAAGAAAGATGGAAAGCGAGAGAGAGAAAGAGAGCATGGTTTTCTCTCTCGCTCTCTCTCTCCAGTTGTATGTCACGTGGTCTCTTGTCATCATCATGTTATTTGGTAGACAGTAGGTACGAGGTACGCTCCACACACTGATTGGTGTCATTTTAATGAGTCATGATGAGGTGAATCACTGTTTCTGGAGACAGATGGCTGGCTGATTTACAGGGGGGGAGGAGATTAACTGTCTTCTGGGGAATGCTGTAGCTGTGTGTGTCACACTCTCCCACAAACACACACAGCCTTGAATGAAATGACTATTTGCTTACAAGTGTTTTATTATGCTCGTAAAGCAAGGGATGCCTTTCTGTTAACTTGTGTGGGAATTCCATTATTCCACAGTATATTGTTGGGCAGTATGTTTGAACAGCCTGTGTCGTGCCAAATTTCTCCCCCGTGTCTGAGTTGATATCAGTTTGTGGGAGATAAATATCCACTGTTTCAAGCAGGATTTATTTCAGGCAACAGCGCCGTCTCTGACCAATCTTTTTAAAGGCCTACCTATTGGCCGCGGAGACAAAATGTTGGTTGTTTTAAAGCTAATTTGATGCACTTCTACACATTTTGCCATGGTTTACACTAGAGGTTGACCGATTAATTTGAATGGCCGATTTAATTAGGGCCGATTTCAGGTTTTCATAACAATCGGAAATCTGTATTTTTGGACGCCGACTTGGCCGAATTTTAATATTAGTATTTTTATTTGTTCCATTTTTTTTCCATTAAAACATTTTTTTTTAGTTCTTTTATTTAACTAGGCAAGTCAGTTAAGAACACATTCTTATTTTCAATGACTGCCTAGGAACGGTGGGTTAACTGCCTTGTTCAGGGGCAGAACGACAGATTTTTACCTTGTCAGCTTGGAGATTCAATCTTGCAACCTTACGGTTAACTAGTCCAACGCTCTAACCACCTGCTTTACATTGCACTCCACGAGGTTACGCGAATGCAGTAAGAAGCTACGGTAAGTTGCTAGCTAGCATTAAACTTATCTTATAAAAAAACAATCAATCAATCATAATCACTAGTTAACTACACATGGTTGATGATATTACTAGTTTATCTAGCCTGTCCTGCGTTGCATATAATCGCTTAGGTACACGTTGCTCCAACCATAAACATCAATGCCTTTCTTAAAATCAATACACAAGTATATATTTTTAAACCTGCATATTTAGTTAATATTGCCTGCTAACATGAATTTCTTTTAACTAGGGAAAATGTGTCACTTCTCTTGCAAACAGAGTCAGGCTATATGCAGCAGTTTGGGCCGCCTGGCTCGTTGCGAACTGTGAATACTATTTCTTCCTAACAAAGACAGCCAACTTCGCCAAACGGGGGATGATTTAACAAAAGCGCATTTGCGAAAAAAAGCACAATCGTTGCACGACTGTACCTATCACTAAACATCAATGCCTTTCTTAAAATCAATACACAGAAGTATATATTTTTAAACCTGCATATTTAGCTCAAATAAATCCAGGTTAGCAGGCAATATTAACCAGGTGAAATTGTCATTTTGCGTTCATTGCACGCAGTCAGGGTATATGCAACAGTTTGGGCCACCTGGCTCGTTGCGAACTAATTTGCCAGAATTGTACGTAATTATGACATAACATTGAAGGTTGTGCAATGTAACAGGAATGACGTTTTGTTTTCGAGATGATAGTTTCCGGATTCTGCCATATTAATGACCTAAGGCTCGTATTTCTGTGTGTTATTATATTACAATTAAGTCTATGATTTGATAGAGCAGTCTGACTGAGCACCAGCAGGCTCGTAAGCATTCATTCAAAATAGCACTTTTGTGCGTTTTGCCAGCAGCTCTTCGCAATGCGTTGTGCTGTTTATGACTTCAAGCCTATCAACTCCCGAGATTAGGCTGGTGTAACCCATGTGAAATGGCTAGCTAGTTGGCCGGGTGCGCGCTAATAGCGTTTCAAACGTCACTCGCTCTGAGACTTGGAGTAGTTGTTTCCCTTGCTCTACATGGGTAACGCTGCTTCGAGGGTGGCTGTTGTCGATGTGTTCCTGGTTCGAGCCCAGGTAGGAGCGAGGAGAGGGACGGAAGCTATACTGTTACACTGGCAATACTAAAGTGCCTATAAGAACATCCAATAGTCAAAGGTATATGAAATACAAATCGTATAGAGAGAAATAGTCCTAACTTAAACGTTAGCTTTTTTTACATGGCACATATTGCACTTTTACTTTCTTCTCCAACACTTTGTTTTTGCATTATTTAAACCAAATTGAACACGTTTTATTTGAGGCTAAATTGATTTCATTGATGTATTATATTAAGTTAAAATAAGTGTTCATTCAGTATTGTTGTAATTGTCATTAATATAAATAACATTTAAAAAACCGGCCGATTAATCGGCATCGGCTTTTTTGGTCCTCCAATAATCGGTATCGGCGTTGAAAAATCATAATTGGTCGACCTCTAGTTTACACTGTGTTCTTATGCTATGCGGGTGACTCAAACATAACAAATTCAATGGAGGCCCCATGTCGTTTTGAGAATTTTAGATTCTCCCTGACTGTAGTTTTTATTTTGGTGATTGTTAGTTCTCAAAGGTTACCTTATTTAAGAAACGTGTAGCTCCATTATCTTCTACATACTTTATCTCGCTTAAGTTTACTCTGAAAATGTTTACCATCCCAAAATGTTTTATTTAACATTTAGCAGCGGTGGCCGCTGGCCTTGTGGCGAAGAAATGAAAAGCTTGATCCTCCCCTTCTTATAGCACTGTCTTACATATCTCTCTCTCCCTCTCGTTGTTTCTTTTCTTTTTCTCTGCATTGACAAAAGCCTGGCCGACGTGGATGCTTTTGTTTTTTGGCCTAGTCTAGACGTGCTGCGTGGGAGTGCGCGTGCAGCAGCGGTGTGGTGGTGAGGTAGGGATGTAGGGAGAAGGAGCGAGAGCAGTAGATAAGGTAGCCCTTGGTTTGGTGGGGGTAAACAGGCTTTGGTTCAGAAGATCAGCCCGAAAGGAGAACAGCAAGTGGGGGAGGGGCAGGGTGTTATGGAAGGAGGGAGGGAAGAATGAGAGGGAGAGAGAGCGAAAGAAAGAAAAAACACATGCTGTGGGCTGAGACTAGCACTCAATGAGGAAGCGAAACAGCCGAGCCATTTCAGTGTTGAATAACCACCGCACGCCGCTTGCTGTGTGTGTGTTTGAGAGAGAGAAGAGCTACGAGAGAAAGGAAAGAAGCAAACTCTTCCTGGATATATATTTTTTCTTTTACCGGAGCGCTCTCCTTCCTTTCTCACACTTACTGCTTGTGAGGGGGGAGGCCCGGGGTGGACACACAATGGGGCGAGGAGCCTGTGGCTACTGGGCCGTTGTATTGCTGCTGAGAGGGGGAGGGGGTCGAGTGAAGGAGACCGGCACACACAGCTAACTCAGCCAGCCGGCTCCAGCCAGGCCTCAACAGGCTCAATCTTACCCCGCTCCCTGGCCCTTTTCTTTTTTTGTGTGTTTTTTTCAAGGAATACCCCTCACCTAAACCTGGATCTATGGATTAATCATGTGTGTGGATTATTGTTAATGGATTTTGTGAAACGGATTTATATTGGAACCTTGAAAAGAACCGATTTCTCTCTTCCTGTGTTTGTGGGAAAGGGAGAGAAAGGGAGCCAAACTTCTCCTGTTTTCTTTTTTTGCTTTGTGTTGGGGGAAGCTTCTAGATGGATTACAAGATGCATGCTAAATCTAACGATCTGCTGGATTTTCAGACTCTGGATGCCCTCTTGGAAAAAATTTCACATTATTCTTCTGTCTCTGTGAAAAGGTAACGTTTGGCCGATAGAGATTAAAAAGAGGAAAAAAAAGAAAAAAGTCTTCCCTCATGTTTCCCATTCAAGATTTTACTGAGTTACAGTTGATAGGAGGAAATCAGTCAATTTAAATAAATTCATTAAGCCCTAAACTTATAGATTTCACTTAACTGGGAACACACATGCATCTGTTGGTCATAGATACCTTAAAAAAAAAAAAAAAAAAGAATGGTGATCTCGTCACGGTATTTCTGTGCATTCAAATTGCCATCGACAACATGCAATTGTGTTCGTCGTCCTTAGCTTATGCCTACTTATAACCCCACTGCTACCATGTCAACGTTGTGAACAGAGTGCCCCATCAGCAAACTGGTTGCCAACCCGACGCCATACAAGTGGTCTGCCGTTGTGAGGCCGGTTGGACATTCTAACAAATTCTCTACCATAAGCCTCCTGCCAATTGCACGCTCCCTCAACATTTGACATATGTGGCATTGTGTTGTGAAGAAACTAAACCTTTTAGTTGCCTTTTATTGCCCCCAGCACAATGTGCACCTGTGTAATGATCATGCTGGTTAATCAGCTTCTTGATATGCCACCCCTGTCAGGTGGATAGATTATCTTATCTTGGCAAAGTAAAAATGTTAACAGGGATGTAAGCAAATTTGTGCACAAATTTTGAGAGAAACAAGCTTTTTGTGCGTTTGCAAAATTTCTAGGATCTTTAATTTCAGCTCATGAAACATGGGGACCAACACTTTACATGTTGCGTTAGTTTTTTTTATTCAGTGTACATAAACTAAGCTTACAGCTTACATTTGTACTGTATTAAGGTCACCTAATCTAAAACATGGAACTGAAATGGAGAGCTCCAGTTTACAGAGAAAGAAGTCTTTGTTTGTGGACATCATTCTCAAATATGACCTATTAATGTGTCATTTTCTCTGAAGTAGCCTATTAGTTGAAAGCCTGTGGAAATCATTGGTTCAGAGGATTGCATTGTTAGCCACCATTCTGCCAGTAACTCTCCTGAAGGGCCATCGGTGTGGGGGGGAAGGGTGGGTTACAGAGAGAGAGTGGGTTGTATTTGTGGCAGCAGGGCTATTTTTTGGGGGAAATGTATACTGATTCCAGGAAATGCCTTGGTGAATGAATTGGCCCTGTGAGTTCAGCCTGTGAGGAAGGGAGGGAGAAAGAGTGCAAGGGGGTTCCTTTATCTCCAGTTCTATGTGTTTTGTTTACATAGTGACTCAGTGACTCATATGTGAGTGTTGTCACTCTCTCCTCTCCAGTCTTGGTTCTCCTAACCCTTTCGTCCTGGCTTTTTGTCCACTATAAACAGATTATTTTGTGTATTGAAACTTTTCGCTCCTGTTGAGCACCACCCTGTGTGTTTGGTGCACCTAGATGCTCAGTCAGTCAGTCAGTCAGTCAGAGATGGAGATTGTCACTGGGAGTGTTTCACCACAGTGTTCTGTGACTTCGACCAAACACAACCAACCTGATTTAATGTAAGCAGCAGTGTGTGTGTGTCTGTGTGTTAGGGTTGGGTTGGGTTGATAGACTATATATGATAATATTAAGTATTGGTGATATTTGAACTTGACAAATCAAAACTGTGCAGTTTTATCAGTATGTATCAATATGTTCAATATGAAGTCTAAATGAATAAAGCCTTTATTTTTTTTGTCATGCGTGTATTTTTTTTTATGAGAAGGCGACTATACTATCATAAATAAGCACAGTGGAATTATTTTGACACCAACAATGCAAAATGATAATATCAGATATCTGCAATATTTGGAGTAGCATATCGTGGAATAGGTCTCCCCAAATATCGCCCAACCCTAGTGTGTGTGTGGGGTTGAGTCACTCAGAGGAAGCCTGCTTGCCTCTACAAAGCCCCACAGCACACACAGCCAGTAGAGAGGAGGACTCTGAACAGTCAGACATGACGCATGCTTCTGACTCAGTTGGGCCCCCTCCAAAAAAGTGGGTTTGTGTTCCATGAATGGCATGCCAGATGTGTGCATGAGCCTGCATGCACGTAGGTGAGAGCAGTGCTCAGCTGAAGTGAGAGTTAGTTTGCGTCCCAAATGGCACTGCATCCCTGGTCCACAGTAGTTCCATATGTAATGCAGGATTCCCCAACTGGTGGCCTGCGAGTGGTTTTATTTGGCCCCCGAAGTTTCCCACATTTTTTGTTGCATTTTCATTGTTGGAAATAAAAACACCAGGAAATCACCTCCAATTGATTTTAATTTAGTAATTAACACGGTTTGAAATAATTGTTTTCGTCAAATATTATGTGTGTTTGGGCTTCTTGTGGTCAATTTGCAGTATACTAATTATTTGTAATTATGTTCTGGCCCCTCAACCATCCGCTCAATAAAAAAATATATAAAAAAATTCAGTCCCCCGGCTGAATTTAGTTGACGATCCCTGATGTAGGGAATGGGGCATTATTTGGGACGAAGACGTAGCCTAAATCCTGGCCAGGCTGACCGAAAGCATGCTGTGCTCATTGCGGACCCCCACTGGGTGAAGATGTGACGGTTCATTCCACTGTCTGACGCACAACATACTGTAGATTCAATGTCTTGGACTGACGGAAAGAGTTACAATGAAATAGGCTAGGCCCATTAGTCTATAGGCTGTGTATTTCCCTCAGCATCATCAAATCAATAGTTTATTTCTCCAATGTTTCGGAATGATACAATTCAGATTTTGTCGCATGGCTATCGTTCACTACAGTTTGTGTCCAATATGAAATTCCAGAATGAAGAGTACTTTTGATTGCCGATAGCTGGGTCTTCTGACTGTCTGCCTGGTGGCTGACCTGCCTATACTGTGCCCCTCCCCTCTCTCTCTGTCCCTCGCTAGCCTGCTATGAAAGATGCGAGTGTTCTCTGAAGTACGGCAACTAATCAGTCTCCTCCGTTCCAAAAGTAAAGAATCTTAGGAGTCGATTCCTAGGGTAATTTAATGATAACAGGCAGAAATGGTGGTGGACACTGGGAGTTGACGTGCAAGGAGTAGTGGAATCAATTATTTTTGGAGTCTACTCTCCACCACCTGTCATCACTGTTTAAGTTGGGGAAATGGCAGAGGAAGGCAAGTGACAGCAGTGAAGTCCTGTTTGGCAATACTGTGAAGTTAAAATGAGAAGGAAATGCAAACTTTGCGATGTGGAATTGAGGTAAAGTAATAGTAGTACAGGTGCAATGCTTAACCATCTGAAACAGATGCACTGTGAGACCCAAACCAATGCTGGCAGCAGCACCGCTGCGTTGTGAATTCACATATGGAATTTTTACGGAAAAGCTATGTAAAAATGTGTTTTGCAGTTTAAACACATTTTTTGGGGGTCACTTCCCTAGTCACAAGTAGTCCACTTTTTTAGCCATTTGGGACCTACTTTGTAGCTGCATGTCTCTTACTGCACTGTTGTGTAGAGTGGGATCCTCTGGTCTACTTTCTTACTGGCTGCAGCTACCTCCCCTCCCCAGGTGTTTTTAAATGTTTTATTTAACCTTTATTTAACTAGGCAAATCAATTAAGAACAAATTCTTATTTACAATGACGACCTACACCGGCCATACCTGGACAATGCTGGTCCAATTGTGTGCCGCCCTATGGGACTCCCAATCACGGCCGGTTGTGATGCAGCCTGGATTTGAACTAGGGTGTCTGTCTGTAGTGACGCCTCTAGCACTGAGATGCAGTGCCTTAGATTGCTGCGCCACTCGGGAGGAAAACGTGAATGATTATTTACTTTCTTGATGGAATAGATTAGCCTAGTAGATACAGTACATCTATTTTGTAACCTGACATGAGGTGTGTGTCCCAAATGGCACCATATTCCCTGTGACGCTAGTCAAAAAGTAGTGCACTATATAGGGAATAGGGTGTCATTTAGGACACGATTTCCCTTTTCAAGTGACAAGTCACTGACAGATCCTGATTTCCTGGCTACGACTAGGCCCCTCGATAACCAGAGCCACCTCCTCCCCTCTCTCCCAACATTCCTCGGCAGTCTGTGGTGATGTTTGTCCAGGTCAAAGGTCAACTGTTCCAGAGCCCAGAGCAGTTGGGGTGTGTGGTAAGACACACACACCGGTAGGCAGGAAGTCAGCCAGCGGCAGCATTTATATTCAACTCTTGTTGGAATCTGCATCTGCTGAGTCATATTTACAAAGTGCATCAGAGTATGAGACAGTGCTGATCTCAGATGAGGTCCCCCCCATCCATATAATCGAAAACTGATCCTAGATCAGCGCTCCGACTCCTGAGACTTTTTGTGAATACGGGCCCTGGTGTTGTTGCCCTTTGGGCCGCGTCAGGAAAGAATTAGAGCGATTTATGTATTTATGCTGTTTTCTTTTGAAGTGTGGTTGTGTAATGCACCAAGACTGAGCCCCCCCTCCCCCCCCAGTGACCAAACAGTTTAATCACAATGGATGTGTTTTGGCCATCAAGCATTGGTCAGCGGCTTTCTCAGCTTCTCAATTAGCCACTTCTATTCCTGGTGAGATTAGTCTTTTTGACATATACATGTCCATTGTCTGTTGGACTACCAGTGTGAAAAGGTTCCTCTTGCCAATTGAAACCAAACGTGTTACTGTCACTTATGTGAAGTAGGAAGGTGAGAATGGACCCAAGTAGACCTGATTAGGGAACACGTCTCAAATGGCCCCCTATTCCCTATAGTGCGCTTCTTTTGAACTGGTCAGAAGTAGTGCACTACATAAGGAATAGGGTGCTATTTGGGATGCTTCCTAGGTGTTAAAAAAGGAGGGGGGTAGCTAAATAAACATCTCTTCAAACATGGGAAACCGCCGTAAAACCTGGTGAAAACCAACAGGACTTGTGTGGCCTCTTTGCCTGAGCTTATCGTGTATCGTGTTTGCTCTGTGTCTTATCTGGTCAAATAGGTTCAGTCAGCAGTTAGTTGAGGGTTTAAGTAATCACACTGAACTAGACCCAATAGTGGAGCAATAGCACACAGTGGGGAGAAATTGTGTACTTTGTACTGTGTGTGTGTCCCTGGATTTCCTGATCATTGTTGCCTGGCTGTTGTCAACCATCTGGTGGTGGTGGTGTGTGTGTGTGTGTGTGTGTGTGCTGGTATACGTCGGTAGATTCCTGGTCCCAGAAAACACTGCATCCTGGCCCAGCTGGAGCATCAGCCTGGTGTTGTGGCTAGCTAGAAGCTACCTAACGAACACATTGCTACAGTCTGTACCTGCCACAGACACCTCCCCAATATCTGTCCTCCTGTGTCTAGGAGCTGGGTGGTGTTCTTCTGTTTAAAACAGGGAGGGAACTGTCCTGGATTTGTCCATTATGTCCAATGAGAAAATGCTAATTTTCATTACACAAACACATTTTAAAATGTTTTCTGTTGTGTGCCCCAATGAGCAAGACCCTGTTCTTTGCGGAGGGCCTGTCAGTTCCTTCCTTATGTCTGCTGCTACTGCTGCTTGCTCCTATTGTCTGTCCCTGTCGACCTCTTTTGTACTGCTGCCTCAGTCGAGCACACACACTGTACAACACACACTGTCTGTACCACCCAAATGTATTGCCAGAGGAGCCCCAGCTTCTCCCTCCTTTAAAGTTGCATGGTACCAAAGCCACCACTGTTCCCAATCTGCTTTCCACTAGGGCGTTATGTGGATCTTTGTCTCTGAATGCAGGCCGCTATTTGGTCATCAGCAGCAGCTCTGTGCTGTAACATGTCTAGCATTATATTCAGGAAGTTTGTACTCTGTTATAAGAAACGTTCAATTAACTGTTTTGGGTGGTGCTTTGACCCGAATGGGAAGGCAAGTAGCAGACAAGTTAAAATTCCTCTCTCCTGTTGTCATCCCATACAGAGGTCAGTCAGTGTGTGGGTGTGTTTCCTCCAGGGAGGCCTAGGCAGTGATCATGTGCTTGGTTAACTGCTAACTTCTCAGAAAGGTGACTCATCAGGAATGTGGTTAGTTCGAGTGAGATCCATACACTGGTGTGTGTGACTGGAAAGAGTTCTAAACTAAAACCCCTCATGATCAATACTTTATTGTTGGGCACATTGCTACACTTTGCTGTGTCTTTGTACTCTGTCTCCAACACACTGGCCTTGTGACGTAGTAGCCTGGGAGGGGAAAGGAAAAGAAGGGGAGAGGCAAGAGGAGGCATGGGAACACTGGGTTCCACTAGCAGCCAGATGATGCCACCACACACACACACACAACCTCCCACATCCTGAAACACTCCAAAGACCAGAGACTTCCAAGGAATGGGATAGTCTGTGTCTTACCAGGGACCCGCATAAACCATTACAGCAACACACACAGGCCCTGCCAAAACCCCAGTGATGGCTAACCACAACCCCACCTCTGATCTCTCTCGCACAGGGTTGGGGTCAATTTCAGTTCTAGTCCATTCAGAAAGTAAACCAGAATTGGAACTAGAGTTTCAGTATAGTCCTTGAATTGACAGGAATTTAAATGGAATTAACCCCAACCCTGACACACACAAACTCACAGATAGAGACAAAGCCTTTTTATTTATTTATTTTATTTTTATTTTATGAAGGGTGGGGGGGGCCCGAAGGGCTGTGCCCCCCTTTTGGGTTTTTGTACACCCGTAACTGCCATTTCCTCCAATCCAGAGCAAAAGTAATCCATATATATTACACAAAGTGGAGCAACGCCTCTCTTGCATTCTTTGGGGAGAACCCTGAAACCTGTAAGGTCAGCGCTCAGAACAGGGATGGTTGATCTTTCTGCAACGCACCTGCTCACAGAACACATCTAGTTTAGGTGCGGTAATTGAATGTGGGATCATGATGACAATGACACAGGGTTTTTTTGTGGTTAGGTTTTGGGGCATGATGGTAGCGCTGGGATGATAAACCGAAAATTACAGACACACATTGCTTTCCTCTTACCGACGCATTTAGCATACGTTTGTAATTTTGTGATTTTAGTTTCCCAACGTTCCTGTAGATTGTTCTAAAACCATTATTTGGTCAACAGTAATGGCCTGTGCATTATGTTGATTCCTGCCATGAAAGTGTCTGCCTGTTCTTGTTTTGCTGTCGGCTGCTGTATTAGTGAGCCACTCACACCCCCTTCCCCCGCTGCGCACAGAGGAGATGCATCATGAGAAGCACAACCATATGACTGTTGCTCAAAATGCAATTGCGGAGAAAAATACAGTTTTCAAAGCAACTACTTAGTGAGGTGTCATAGCTTTCTGTGAGTTTATAATTTATTTCTCCCCATAATATTGCGTTCATGGCACCATTTTACAACCAGAGTAGGGTGTGGTAGCCTATGGTTTTGATGTGCCCGCAGAGCACACCATTCGCAGTGAATAAGCCTATCAAGTAGCCTAGGCCTAGCGCTGGAAAGTTTTTGGAGGACAGTAGCCTACATTTACTGATAGATTAATCAATTAGCGTACATGGCTATACAGCAACACTATCATAGTTAGAGTTAGCAATCTAGCTAAGTGTTTTTTTGAGTTCGCACTTGCTCAGGTTGTGAATAATATAGCCAAGGTCAATATGCACAAAGATTCTGCAAGTTCTCTGAAGGGGCAAAAATACATCTGATAATTCTGGATCCTAGTTTGACAGGTTACCATCAAAATATAAATTATGCATTTCCTGGATATTTTAGATGATATAGCTTACTTTTTGAATAATAGGCTACGATCTCAGTTGTCTTACTTTAATTTGCTCTAACTGTTGTGTTCCCATGGAAAACCAGGTTTTTGTTATATCTGTGTTGTCTTGTTGTGGTTCAAATGTCACACGTTGAGTAGAATGGGGAAATCCCAAAACATTTAGGAAACTACAGTACTCTACCTGCAAACTGTGCATATAGGACTGATGGCCTGTATAGAATTTAACTAACATTTGTTGCATACATTTTCCATTCTAAAGTCAAATCTGCTGCTGATGGAGCTCATGAGCTGGGCCTCTGAGCTGACATTTGTGTGTGAATGTCTGTGGTGTATGCACTATGTAAGCACCTGAGCTGAGCCATAAGGGAGACTAGATATCTACCACTATCAGATTAGGGGGGGCAATGTAACCTAAGTTTTTTGCCACTCCACTGGTTCTGAAATCACCCACTAATTAACCCGTCACTAATTAACAGTATTCCGACCCCTTGACTTATTAAACATTTTGTTACGTTACAGCCTTATTCTAAAATGGATTGCATTTTTCCCCCTCATCAATCTACACACAATACCCCATAATGACAAAGCAAAAAAAAAAGTTTTTAGAAATGTTTGCCCAAAAAAATGTGTAATGAAATATCACAGTTACATGAGTACTCAGTACTTTGTTGAAGCACCTTTGGCAACGATTACAGCCTTGAGTCTTCTTTGGTATGACGCTACAAGCTTGGCACACCTGTATTTGGGGAGTTTCTCCCATTCTTCTCTGCAGATCCTCTCAAGCTCTGTCAGGTTGGATGGGGAGTGTTGCTGCACAGCTTTTTTCAGTTCTCTCCAGAGATGTTTGATTTGGTTCAATTCCGGGCTCTGGCTGGGCCACTTAAGGACATTCAGAGACTTGTCCCAAAGTGTCTCCTGCGATGTCTTTGCTGTGCTTAAGGTCTTTGTCCTGTTGGAAGGTGACCCTTCCCCAGTCTGAGGTCCTGAGCCCTCTGGAGCAGGTTTTCATCAAGGATCTCTCTCTACTTTGCTCCATTCAGCTTTCCCTCAAGCCTGACTAGTCTCCCTGCCGCTGAAAAACATGCCCGCAGCATGATGCTGCCACCACCATCCTTCACCATAGGGATGGTGCCAGGTTTCCTCCAGACGTAACGCTTGGCATTCAGGCCAGAGAGTTCAATCTTGTTTCTCGTGGTCTGAGTCCTTTAGGTGCCTTTTGGCAAACTCCAAGCAGGCTGTCATGTGCCTTTTACTGAAGAGTGGCTTCCATCTGGCCACTTTACCATAATGCCTGATTTGTGGAGTGCTGCAGAGATGGGAGAACGTTCCAGAAGGACAACCATCTCCCCAGAGGAACTCTGGAGCTCTGTCAGTGACCATTGGGTTCTTGGTCACCTGCCTGACCAAGGACCTTCTACCCCGATAGCTCAGTTTGGCACGGCAGCCAGCTCTAGGAAGAGTCTGGCTGGTTCCAAACTTCTTTCATTTAAGAGTGATGGAGGCCACTGTGTTCTTGGGGACCTTCAATGCTGCAGAAATGTTTTGGTACCCTTACCCAGATCTGTGCCTCGACACAATCCTGTCTCGGAGGTCTACGGACAATTCCTTCGACCTCATGGCTTGGTTTTTCCTCTGACATGCACTGTCAGTTGTGGGACCTTATATAGAGACCTTTCCAAATCATGTCCAATCAATTGAATGTACTACAGTTGTAGAAACATCTCAAGGATGATCAATGCAACCAGGATGCACCTGAGCTCATATATATATATATACATACACACACACACACACACATATACATTTAGAACAGTTTTTGCTTTGTCGTTTTTGGGGATTGTGTGTAGCTAGAGGATTTTTTTATTTATTTAATCCATTTTAGTATAAGGCTGTAACGTAACAAAATGTGGAAAAAGAGAAGGGGTCGAAATACTTACCGAATGCACTAGGACAACTTTAGATTTCACTATCTCATAATCTAATGGTTTTGAATGTTTGGAAGTTTAAGGAGTGATGTTCTCTCACTTCGGCCATGCAGTGCTCCTCGCAAAAGTGATTGCTGTCCTCGTTATGAAATTATCAACTTTACTCTCTTTCTAATAATGGCCATATAGATTGACTGTTTAAAGCAAAACTACCTAAACTATTGCTGATAGTGAACCTGAACGATCAAAATCAAATGTTATTTGTCACATGCGCCGAATACAACAGGTGTAGTAGACCTTACAGTGAAATGCTTACTTACAAGCCCTTAACCAACAATGCAGTTAAGAAAAATACCTTAAAGAAATAATAAATAATTGAAGAGCAGCAGTAAAATAACAAAGCGAGGTTATATACAGGGCGTACCGGTACAGAGTCAATGTGTGGGGGCACCGGTTTTGAGTTATTGAGTTAAAGTAATTGCAAATGAAATATATTGTAAGCCCCCTACAGCAGGTTATTAGCCTGATGAGATTTCTCCGGTAGTTTACTTTTTTATTAGGGTGAAAGAATTTTCAACAGAGTATAGATAACAGTAGCCTACCTAGAAAATTACATATGTTGTCACTCAACTAATAAAGCCTATCACGCAAGCCTGCCTCGCGTTAGGCAGCTGGGCACAGCACCCGGTTTGACTAGGCTACTGATATTGCATGGGGTTAATCGGCATGCAAAATTACTGTTGGATCAATGGCTGTCAACGCACTTACATGCAGTTCGAAACTGAAGGAGAGGACTCATCAGTTGTTACAATAGATTCGATTTTGAGAAGGTAGAAAATGTAATACAACGTGAACCGGCCATTTGTATCTACAACATTTTCAATCTGGGACCGATGCTTATTGGTGAATCGATACATCCCATGCCTTTAGGAGTTTAGCAGCTGTAGCATACCCACCCACAGAGTCACCTACCCACAGAGTTGCAAAGGAGAGGGTATATTACTGGAAACATTCAAAGTTTATCAGTAAACTACCATTAAATTTGTTAACTTTCAAGGAATATATGCAATTTTATCAGATGACATCTAGTGGCCTTTTTGGGTACTTCAGGTAATCACAGCTGTGTAATTCTCTGGCCCTCGGTGGCTTTGTCTTTTTCTTTTTTACAAAAATCATCTTTTTTTAAAGCTGTATAACATTATCCTAAATATATAAACCATCAACTTATTGAATACCATTGAGGGTTTCAGCATTCTTTTTTTTTTTACACACCTTTTATTTATTTTACTATGTCTGTCTTTTGTTGTACATGTTTTAGGGCCAAACTGATGGCAGTTGTGGAAAAAAAGAGCTATTTACCCTTGAACCTGACAGCTTCCACTAGAAGCTCATGGACAATATGGGCACAGATAGAAAAATGTATACAATATATGAAAAAATGATTAAAGTATAAATTACCAAAGTTGCCACCTGTTACTTACAAAGTTGCCTCCAAAATTACTGAAGATTCTGGTAACTGGTAAATTAGAGGGAGTTTTGCAACCCTATATGTCTGACAGAGATGCTAATGACTGTTTCTGTCTGTCTCACCCTCTTCTCCTAGAGAGCCTAGTGAGGAGTGCAATGGAATCATCGGTGCTCTCTCAGTGGAGTCGTCCACGCCGCCGTCGAGACTAAACAACTGGTGTCCCGCGGCCACCGCCGCCCCTACACCAACCCTTACCCCTGCTCCGGCCCCTGTGCCCGTGACCCCTGTCACCTCTGCAAGAATGGGGGACGGCCTGGACGCAACCACAGTGCAGATGTCTTCGTCGGGCAGCTGTAGTAGCAGCCAGGGGGGGCAGCCCCAGCCATCCACCTATGTACCAACCGTGCCAGAGTTTAACCCGCCGCCCCCGGAGTACATCAACCCGTCGCAGCCCAAGCGGCAGACCAACCAGCTGCAGTACCTGCTGAAGGTGGTGCTGAAGACCCTGTGGAAGCACCACTTCTCCTGGCCCTTCCAGGCACCCGTCGACGCTGTCAAACTCAACCTGCCGGTGAGTGTTGTGTTGCTGGCTGGCTGTGGTGTCTCGCTATATGGACTAGAAAAGGAGAAACGTACGACCTGAAAATAGTCTTTGAAAGTTTATTTAATTTAAATGTTGAATTCACTAAATAGTCTTCAGAGCAGGTTTGGGTTGGAGTGTAGCCTGCTTTAGACCTCTATCTTGACTACCCATCCACATCGCTCTGACCAAACGCCACACTCACTAGTGTTTCTTCTCCACCATGAGTCTGGGTTTGCTTTTCTCCCTGGCATTTTATAAAATGAAAGTTCTGATTGTTCCCAGATACAGAAGGGTTGGGCCAGAGCCGTTATTGGCTTTGATACTCTGATTGGTTAGTGACGTTGATGAATTTGTGTTGTACAACGTCCCTCATTTTGACGTCAGCACAAATGTTTTGGGGTGGCATTTCTATTTATCAAATCAGTTGTAGACCAACAGTGAAATGCTTACTTAACGGTCCTTTTTCAACTATTTTAATGTTACGGGACCTTTTCTAACAGAGTTAAGATAAAGAACAAATTAAGTTTTTTTGGGGGGGTAGTGACACGAGGACTAAATACACAATGGATAACGAGAAACAATGAGTCCAAGTAACATGGCTATATACAGGGAGTACCAGTACCAAGTCGATGTACAAGGTAATTAAGGTTGCGATGTACATATACATTCAGTGACCAGTTTATTAGGGACACCATCTAGTACCAGTTTGGACCCCCGTTTACCTCCAGAACCGCCTGAATTATTCAGGGTATGGAATCGTTGCTCAATTGGTATCAACGGGCCTAACGTGTGCCAGCAAAATGTTGCGCCACCGCCACCAGCCTGTACTGTTGACATCATGCAGGATGGGGCCATGGATTCATGCTGCTTACACTAAATTCTGACTCTGCCATCAGCATGACGCAACAGGAACCGGGATTCGTCAGACCAGGCAATGTTTTTTCACTTCGGTTGTCCAGTGTTGGTGATTGCGTGCCCATTGGAGCGTTACTTCCTGTTTTTAGCTGATAGGAGTGGAACACTGTGTGGTCGTCTGCTGCAACAGCCCATCCGATGAGTTGTGCGTTCCGAGATGCTATTCTGCCCACAACTGTTGTGCTGCGCTGTTAATTACCTGTTTGTGTCCCGCCTGTTAGCTTGCACGATTCTTGCCATTTTCCATTGACCTCTCGTCAACGAGCTGTTTTCGCACACAGGACTGCCGCTGACTCGATTTTTTAAAATTTTTCCACAGTATTCTCTGTGAACCCTAGACACGGAAAAGCCCAGGAGGCCGGCCGTTTCTGAGGTTTCTCGAACCGGCGCGCCTGGCACCGATGATCATGCCACGCTCCAAGTTGCTTAGGTCACTCGTTTTGACCATTCTAACATTCAATCAAACAGTAACTGGATGCCTGTCTGCCTGATTTATATAGCAAGCCACGGCCACGAGCGAACCTTTTTCATGAATGGGGTGGTATACCTAATAAACAGGCCAGAGTGTAGGTAGGATTGAAGTGACTGTGCAACGGGATAGATAATAGGCAGTAGCAGAAGTGTGTGTGTGTGTGTGTGGCGTCAGTATGCATGTGTGCGCATGCTGTTTGGGTGTTATGTCTGTGGGTAGAGTCCAGTGTATGTCCATAGTCAGTGCATGACAGTTGGTGCAAAAAAGGGTACATGCAGGTAGTCTGGGTAGCCATTTGATTAGCTATTTAGTGGTCTTGTGTAGTTGTCTTATGGCTTGGGGGTAGAAGCTGTTAAGGGTTCCAGACTTTGTGCACTGGTACCTTTTTCTTTGCAGTATTTCCAGTGAGTGCTAGTTTTCCCTTTTCTAGGTCACGCCCTTACAACTCTGCACCCCAAAGAGCTTTTTTTTTTTACATTTTTTTTTACATTATTTTTTTGATTATTGATTCTACTAGTGTTTCTGTGTGGCTGTACCACCCAAGCACCCAACATGCACACTTGGCAGATTCCTCTGTCTGACTGTGACTGTCTTGTTTTTAATTGAATTCTACTTTCAAAAATAAAAAAATTTCAGGACTACTACAAGATTATTAAAGTTCCTATGGATATGGGAACAATCAAGAAGCGACTTGAGAACAGCTACTACTGGAACGCCCAAGAATGTATTCAAGATTTCAATACCATGTTTACCAACTGCTACATTTACAACAAGGTAACGATGCAGTAATGCACTGTAGCTGTTGTCAACCACCACCATAGAAATATAATCTATAGAAAGTGCTGACAATTTCAATGAGGTGGTTCATTTTATGACCACCACACCCCATATAGTTAGTATCAGAGACATATATTTAGAGTTTGGCTAACTTTTAGAATGGACACTGTTTTAGAATGGATGCTTTTTCCTAGGTAGTGCTAGATCTGTGTACTAGAGGTCGACCGATTTATGATTTTTCAACGCCGATACCAGTTATTGGAGGACCAAAAAAGGCCGATGCCGATTTTTATTTATTTATTTATTTTATTTATTTGTAATAATGACAATTACAACAATACTGAATGAACACTTATTTTAACTTAAAATAATACATCAATGAAATCAATTTAGTCTCAAATAAATAATGAAACATGTTCAATTTGGTTTAAATAATGCAAAAACAAAGTGTTGGAGAAGAAAGTAAAAGTGCAATATGTGCCATGTAAAAAAGCTAACGTTTAAGTTCCTTGCTCAGAACATGAGAACATATGAAAGCTGGTGGTTCCTTTTAACATGAGTCTTCAATATTCCCAGGTAAGAAGTTTTAGGTTGTAGTTATTATAGGACTATTTCTCTCTATACGATTTGTATTTCATATACCTTTGACTATTGGATGTTCTTATAGGCACTTTAGTATTGCCAGTGTAACAGTATAGCTTCCGTCCCTCTCCTCGCTCCTACCTGGGCTCAAACCAGGAACACATCGACAACAGCCACCCTCGAAGCAGCGTTACACATGTAGAGCAAGGGAAACAACTACTCCAAGTCTCAGAGCGAGTGACGTTTGAAACGCTATTAGCGCGCACCCGGCTAACTGGCTAGCCATTTCACATCGGTTACACCAGCCTCATCTTGGGAGTTTAAATCGGGTCCGTTTTTTTATCCGGCCGTGCAAATACTGCCCCCTAGCCCCAACAGGTTAACTAGTGATTATGATTGATTGATTGATTGATTTTTGTTTTTTATAAGAGAAGTTTAATGCTAGCTAGCAACTTACCTTGGCTTCTTACTGCATTCGCGTAACAGGCAGGCAGGCTCCTCGTGGAGTGCAATGTAAAGCAGGTGGTTAGAGCGTTGGACTAGTTAACCGTAAGGTTGCAAGATTGAATCTCCAAGCTGACAAGGTAAAAATCTGTCGTTCTGCCCCTGAACAAGGCAGTTAACCCACCGTTCCTAGGCCATCATTGAAAATAAGAATGTGTTCTTAACTGACTTGCCTGGCTAAAAAATATTTATAAAAAGATAAATCGGTGGCCAAAAATACCGATTACCGATTGCTATGAAAACTTGAAATCGTCCCTAATTAATCGGCCATTCCGATTAATCGGTCGACCTCTACTGTGTACGTCTAGGTCCTAGGTATGTCTTGGCTTTGGTTTCTGGTACTGTATTAACATGGAGTGTCTGTCTCCCCATGACTGAAGCCTGGAGATGACATAGTGTTAATGGCTGAGCAGCTGGAGAAGATGTTTCTCCAGAAGATTACTGAGATGCCCCAGGACGAGACGGAGATTGCTGTCATGACCGGCAAGGGACGAGGCCGGGGCCGACGGGAAGGAGGTAGGGTACAGCACACAAACACACAGGCACACACTGAAACACATACACACTCCTGGCCTGGGGTTTCCAATACCCTACTGAACTGTGCTGTGCTGGCCAGGTTACGCGTCCACCATAGTTGCTGGAACTTTTCTTGAAAGGGAAATACCTGCGCCAGCACAGTAGGTTTCAGGTTGTCTTTTGTCATATCTTGTGACTTTTTTGGGGGGGTTCATGTTGTTTCGAGTGAGTAACCTCCACTTTTCATACTAAATAAAAGGAAGAAGTATCACTGTGTATCATCATAATGTATGTTTGTCAATTAATCCCTTAACCGCTGTGTCAGATTTTAAAATAGCTTTTCGGCGAAAGCACATTTGTCAATATTCTGAGTACAGAGCTATTCTGAGTACAGAGCAAAGCAAAGCTATACAGATACCAGCAAAGTTCTGGAGTCAACTAAACTCAGAATTAGTATTATAAATATTCCCTTACCTTTGCTGATCTTGGTCGGAATGCACTACCAGGACTCCTACTTCCACAAGAAATGTTCTTTTTGTTCTAAATACTCCATATTTATGTCCAAATACCTCCGTTTTGTTCGTGCGTACAGATCACTATCCAAAGGCATAACGCGTGAGTGTAAAATAAGAGACAAAAAGTCAAATAGTTCCATTACCATTTGTAGAAAAATGTCAAACGATGTTTACAGTCAATCCTTAGGGTCTTTTTAACATAAAACGTCGATAATATTCCAACCGGACAATAGCGTATTCATTACAGAAGAAAAAGAATGAACGGCGCGCCATATGTGCCAGCGCAGTAAATAACTCAACTGCGAATCAATGATGCATTCTGTTCATGTCTTATGGTAAACTTGGACTAATTGCTACGTTTTTCAATACATTTAGAATTTTGTTGAATTCTGTTTTAATGTCTGGATTCTGTGATTTTCGTCCACATTTTGCGTATTGCGGATTTTATAGGGCCCTAGATCTCTCTCCAGGAGGGGATTGAATGTCTACTGTAACCAAAAAGCTTGAGCTTGACATCTAGCCACTTATCTATCAAGTTAAAAAACCAAATGCATAGCTGGAGCCCTGAGCTGGATATCATTTCATTGACATCTTAGATTTCTTGTAGTTATACTTCTTCAATTTCATTAATGCATTGTTCTGTCTCCCTGTGTGTCTCACACCCTCCCAGGTCTGAACTTGAAGCCAGGCCCGACTATGGATTCTCCGTCCACCACCCCCCAGACGCGGGGCTTCTCCAGCCACTCCCCAGGCCCCCAGACCAGAGGACCACCAGTGCAGCAACAGACCCAGGACCAGGGGCCCCCATCTCTACCTCCTCAGCCCCTCATGCAGGCCCTGCCCTCCCGCGTGCCCCCAACGCTACCTGTCCACACCCATGCCCATGCGCCACAGCTGGGGGCCCCCTACTCACTGGGCCTGTCGGACCTGCCTCTCCAGGCCCCTCCTAAGCTCCCTATTATGACCTCCGTGCCTCCTCCCCCCACCCAGACCACCCTGCCCCCCACCTCCATCCAGAGCACTGCCCCCATACTGCAGAACCCTGTGCCCATGGCCAAAGTGAGTAAGATGGAGGGTTTGGCATTCACAGGGAGGGTGCGGGGTATATTGCTTGCAGAACTGGGATGTGTTCATTATAGCGCAAAATGGAAAATGGGAATGAATGAGAGTTTCGAGGTGGTCGCTCCCTGTTTTTCTGTTTTCTTCCATTTGATGCATAATGAACGACCCTTCAAAAACGATCACATTCTCCTCTCATACTCTGCCTCTTCTTCTTCCCCTTTCTGTCCCTCTCCCCGTGCCCCTAATTTCTCTATCCCCCTCTTTCCCTTCCCCCCTTCTAGCAGAGAAAGAGCCAGAAGAGGAAAGCAGACACGACCACCCCCACGGCCAACGACCAGCTGAGCGAGTCTTCTCCAGCCGAGTCCAAGTCGGGGAAGACGCTACCGCGGCGTGAAAGCCCCAGGCCCACCAAGCTAATCAAGGAGGCTCCAGACTCCCAGCA